>NC_086446.1:200152847-200452847 GCF_028390025.1 Pseudophryne corroboree
TAATATAACAATTTTTTATTTTATTAATGGTATACATCCATTATACAACATTTGTATTCAGTAAGACATGGAGCAGAAGCTATTCAAACATGACTCTTTAGGCTAGTCTTGTCTCATTGTTTTTGGTTTAAACATAAAACTTAATGTCCATATATGGCAATAAAGTATTATAATATCTAAAGCATTGCTGGCAGATCCAAACGGGAATGTTATGACATGACATCAAAAACTGGAACTCTTATTATCTTAAGAGCCCAACAACACCAAAAAAAAAAAAAAAAAAAAGAACATGTCATTGTTATTAACTCTTTACTAGTCACCAAAGGAGGCCAACTTGTTGCGATGTTGTTGTCAGTTTCTGCGAAAGAACTGATAATGAATTAAATTTTAAAGGAAGTGAATGCCATATGGTAAATAACTTATGTAATATTTAGTAACCTTAGAGTGTTGCTCCATATAACTAAATGTAAAGGAGTATCCCCATATATAATGAGCGCGAGATAAAAGAATAGATAGGTATAAAGTACCTGTGAGATTAGGATTATATAGAAGGAAGAAAGAATGAGAAGAAGGGAGGAGTAGTATGAAGGGGGAAAGAAGGAGGAGAGATCAAGGAGGAAATATGGCTCTATCTAGGCGTATTTGCGCTTGAGGAAAGTCCTATTGACATCCCAAAGAATGCGCATTATACTGGTTCATCTCCGTCGGGACATTTATTTCGAGGGTTGGTGACTGTGGGATGAGAAAAAGGTGGCTGAGAGGGGGGGGGGGGGCGAGCTCTCCGAACCTGGGCGTCACTGTAGAGGAAGAGGGGATGGGTGTTGTGAATAGTATAATGATCCCTTCAACCTCCAATTAATTTAACCCTTTGAAGAGCAGGGAACAAAATGTTCGCCGTATTTTAGTGGTGAGACCACTGGGTGATGTCAAACATTTTGGTTAGCGAGGTTTCCATTTCTACTGGTAATGACAGCATATAGAAATGCCATTTGTTCATAAACTTTGAGAGATTCTCACCCCTGGCCAAGGTCAATGATCTTCTGTCAAAAAGAAAGATCTGTCTAAGTTTCTGCACTACCTCATTAAGGGATGGTGTGGATTTCGAGGTCCAGTGGATGAGGATTATCTTTTTTGCTATAGTCACTATAATAGTGAGTAGAGGGTGGATCTGTGATGTATGTGGGCCAATTCTCCAATTTGTGAAATTTGCGCATAGACATGCTAGCATGTCAGGTTGTACCCTCGCATTAAATAATTTATTAATGTAAGCTATTACTTTGTACCAGAATTTTTTGATCATTCCACATGACCAAAAGGAATGTAGAAATTTGGCATTGTGTGCTGAGCATTTTGGGCAATCTCCCGATTCTTCCAAAACCATGTGTCTTCTCTGTGCTGGGGATATATAGGCCTTATGGATAGTTCTGAAGTGGACCTCTTGTAAATATGAGGAGTTAAGCCATCGCATGGTTAGGGTGAAAGTAGGGCATAAATCACGATTTCAGAAATCATTGGTATATCTTGTGACTAACTAGCAACGTTTGATGGGGCGAGAGCCGGACGTCTGGCTTGCATTAGTTTGGGATAAAGAAGGTTAGTCTTATATGGTCTGTGTGTTAATGATTTGAGTAGTGAGAGTATGAGATCTTGCTTGTCAGGACAGAAAGTGTGTGTATGAAGAGATATTGCAAAGTGGCGAGCTTGAAGGAACATAAAAAATTGGTTGTTAGGAAGTTGGTATTTTTGTTGGAGAGTGGAGAAAGAGAGAGGTATTCCCCCTGGGTCAAAGACTTTTGCAGTTGTCGATAGTCCCTTAGCTTTCCATTCAAGGAAGAGGCAGTTTGTTAAGGATAGGGGGAACCCCGGATTGCCCCATAGTGGGATGTGTGTGGACGAGAAGTGATTTCGGTGTAGGATTTTGTTGATGGAGATCCAAGTTTTGTATGTGTCTGTGAAAATGACGTTATTGTAGATATGTGTTGGGATTTCTTGCTTTTTTGAGTGTAGTAGTGCTCCCGGGGAGTAGGGTGCGAACATGGCCATGTCAAGGTTGACGTCTGTATATGTGGAGGTTTCCAAGATCCAGTCCGAGATGTAGCGGAACATGACTGAATGTGTATACATGCGTAGATTGGGGGCTTTGAGACCTCCCTGTTTGATGGGGTTTTGTAATTTGCTCAGAGAGATTCTGGATTTTTTATGTTTCCAAAGGAATTTGGAGGTTAATTTATCGAAGGTGTTAAAGTCAGAGGGTTTCAGAGAAAGCGGTAACATTTGAATGAGGTAGAAGATTTTGGGGAAAATAATACTCTTCACCGCAGCAAGGCGGCCCAAGAGTGATAATGGGAGATCTTTCCAGTTATCGTAAAGAGAGGCTATTTTTGTTAGTAGGGGGGTGTAATTGAGTTTATAGATGTTGGCAGTGGATGGTGGAATTTTTATCCCTAAGTATTTTATACCTTCCTTTGCTAAATGAAAGGTAGAGAGAGATGTGATCTTTTGTGTGATAGGGGGGGGGGGCATTGATAGGTAGGATTTCAGATTTGGATATGTTTATTTTGAGGCCTGCAATTTGGCCAAAAGCTGAGATAAGGGACATAACATGTGGGACTGAGGAGGAGGGATCTGAAAGGAATAAAATCATATCATCTGCGAACAGAGAAATCTTTAATTCCGTGGATCCGATAACAATTCCAGATATATTGGACGATTCACGGATGGCTATTGCAAGAGGTTCAATGGCTATGTTGAATAGTAAGGGTGACAGCGGGCACCCTTGTCTGGTGCCTCTAGCTATAGGGAAGGAAGAGGAGAGGGTTCCATTGCATGAGATTTGGGAAGTAGAATTTGAATATAGGGCTGTTATTATATCAATGAATTTCTTAGGGAAACCAAATTTATGTAGCGTGTAATGTAAGTGGGGCCATAGTACTAGATCAAAGGCCTTCTCGGCATCCAGCGATAGAATGATAGCTGGTGTGGTGGGAGGGGAAACATTCATGCACTGGATAGCCGAGAAGACCTTCCTCAAATTGATCACAGAATGGCGTCCTGATACAAAGCCAGTTTGGTCTTGGTGGATTATATGGGGTAAAATCGGTTGGAGGCGTTTGGATAGAATTTTTGTCAAGATTTTGTAGTCGAGATTGAGTAAAGATATGGGTCTATAAGAGCTAGGTAGAGATAGGTCGCGATTTGGTTTGGGGAGAGTTTTTATTATTGCTGATGTGAAGTAAAGTGGGGGGTTTAGGTTTGTGAGGAGATGGTTATAAAGCAGTACTAAAATGTGAATAATTTTGGGGGCTAGTAGTTTGTAAAATTCGCCTGAAAATCCGTCTGGGCCTGGGGCTTTATCTCGTTGGAAATGATTAATAACTGAGAGGATCTCTATATCCGTTATGGGTGTCATCAAGGTATCAGCAAGAGATTGCGGAATGGTAGGGAGTGTGGGATATTCCCATTTGTGCGGAGTGGGGGATGTGTCCTGGGGTGTGGTGTCTGTAGGAGAGGAGGGAGTAGGGGCTGAGTATAGCGATTCATAAAATGATCTCATCACCTCTGTTACTTGTTGATTAGAGGTTGTTATTTGGCCATGTTGTGTTTGCAGAGGATGTACGAGCGCAGAGGATCGAGTTCCATGCAGTAAGTTGGTCAAGAGCTTTCCAGTTTTGTTGCCAAATTTGTGATATCTATAATTGATATTAAACAGATGTTTGTCACCTAGAGATTGAAGATGGTCATCAAATTTGGTTTTTGCTTTTGTATATAGTTCTTTGTTTTCAGGAGAGGGTGTTATCTTGAATAGTTGGAATGCGGATGTTAGGTCTGACTGTAGTTGTAAGTAGCGTGAGGCTATATGTTTTTTGGATCTGGAAGCGTACGAAATGATCGTGCCCCGTAATATTGATTTGGCAGTTTGCCAGAAGATTAGGGGGTTTGAAGTGAGGTGTGATATGTTATTGGCTAAAAGTTCATCCCATTTCTCCATCAGTGCTTTGCAGAACGATTGTGAGCGTGTTAGATGTGTGGGGAATCTCCAGACTTTTGTGACTGAGGGGTCATGGGAGAGTTGGAGGTCAAACCAGATGAGGGCGTGGTCCGAGATAGAGATGGATTCTATATTGGTAGAAATGATGTCGGGGATTAAGATATGGGAGATTAAGAGGTAATCTATGCGTGACATGGTGCCATGAGCGGCTGAGAGGCATGTGTACTCTCTGCCGATGGGGTTGAAGGCTCTCCAGACATTAGTGGTTTGGAGGGATGTAGCAAAGTGTGGTATACCAAATTTTGGTAAAGAGATGGGTTTAGAATTAGTATTAGATCGGTCAAGGAGCGGGGATGAGATTAGATTGAGGTCCCCACCAATCAGTAGTCTGTCATGGAGGTTGGGGGATAGTTTTGTTATCAGAGTGGAGAAAAATGACTTTTTGAAGGTGTTGGGTGCGTATATATTACATAGTATATATGGTATGTCATGTAATGTAGCTTGGGCTATGATAAATCTACCATTGGGGTCGGGTATAACCTTGGTCACCATTAATGGTAGGGATAGACGTGCTAAAATTATAACTCCACGAGCTTTGGAAGAGAAAGGAGCTGCCGCCACAACCTTCCAACCCATGGTGCCGAGTTTATTCGACTCCAGTTCTGTCAGGTGTGTTTCTTGTAGGTATGCTAAATCTAAGTGTTGCTTAGTTAGGTATTGCAGGATTTTTCGACGCTTGGCTGGGGAGTTTATGCCGCCCACGTTCAGAGAGCCCACCTTAAGGTGTGAGGTTGTCATAAGTGTAAGTCATCAAGTAATGAGGGGACAGAGAGAAGGTTCTATGTAAGCCATATTTCAAGTTTGTAGCAAAGAGTGGATGATAGAAGAGGGGATAGATGGGAAAGAGAAGAGAGGATAGAATTGTGTAAAATAAAACATATAACAATAATGTCCTTCTTAGGACCTCACTAGGGGTTAGCCTAGGTGTTTGACGGCATGACCAGCATACCAACTTCCGATTCATCAATATAGGGGGAGAGTTAGCTTTGGATGAATCCTAGCTACCCGGGACAACCCACCTGATAATATCAATAGGGAGGGAACGAACCTTTTATGAACATAGTAAGCCGCTGATGTGCAGGGATTATTCTTAAACTCTATAGCAAAAATCTATACATCATCTGTGACTTCAAGAAGTAACGCATCAATATGCAATATACTCCACCACTCATATCTTAGTGTCAGAAAAAAAAAGAAAAAACAGTTAAAAAGAATAAAAATAAAAACAAAGGGAAAAATATTACTAGTGGTAATAGAGAAAGAAAGAACAAATATAACAAAAAGGCGTCTCCGCCTGAGTAGACTAACTAAGATTAGTTTACAGAGGTTGGGCTTGTATATGAAACAATAGTGCCCATCCTCCATTATGCATCTCAATCTTCAATGTTAGAAAACAGTCAAGCAGTTAGCTGTAACGTAAACTCAGGAGGGTCTTGGCTGTTTCTGAAACCCATTTAAATTGCTATGAATTGTCAGAAATGTCCTCATGGTGCCCTTGAGCTTCATCTTTCAGGAATGCATCAGCGTCGCCAGGGGTGGAGAAGTCATAAAAGGAATCTCCTATGAATATACGTAATTTTGCTGGATATTGGAGGGCAAATTTACGTTTCATCTGCACCAGCTGAGCACAAATAGGTGAGAAGGCCTTTCTGGCCCGTGTGAGCTCAGGGGAGAAGTCTTGGAATATTAGCAACTTATTTTTTTCCCATAACAAAGGACGTATTTGTCTAGAGGCTGTCCATATGGCTTGCTTGTGAAGGTAGTTTAAGCAGCGTAGAATAACCACTCTGGGACGGGTGTCTGTTGGTCGCAGGTTAGGGCCTATTCTATGTACCCTTTCTATGACAATATCTTTGCAAGCATCTGAGACATGGAGCAACTGCGGTAGTGTAATGCTAACAAATCTCTCCAGTGCGGCATCTTTCACTGATTCAGGAATACCTATTATTCTCAGATTGTTTCTCCTGGATCGATTTTCAATATTATCTAGCTTGTTTAAAAGGTGATAATTTTCCTTTTGCAAGCGAATTATGTCGTGCTGCACATCAGCCATGTCATGTGCTATTTTCCCCATATGTGTCTCGTTTGTGGTCACTCTGTGGGTGAGGTTTTGGAGCTGTGTGGAAATGTCATTTACAGCCTGTGACAGAAGGGGTCCCATCGTGGCCGTTATAGCTTGGGCCAAATCAGAGTATGTAATGGGGGAATCAGGGTGTCTCTGTAAGGCAGACTTATCTGTTTCAGGAGCCGCTTTCTTGTGTGCCGGAGACGCTGGCGGGGAGTCTGTGTCCGGCGCCATCTTTGATTCCGCTCGACGTTTCTCCTGCCGAAACAACTGCTTGCGGACGGCGGTGGACGGTGCGAGGAACTTCTCCATGCACTGGGGAGTGGAGTGAAGGTTCTTCCCTGGTGGGTGCGGGCTCCGGTGAGCTGTTATATGCTGGTTACAGTGGGTTCGTCCCGGGAGCTGCACGGACACGCTGTTCACAGCATGAACCCGGAACCGGAAGTCGTGCTGAAAACCTTTTTAACCAATTAATATCTGCAGGTTAAGTATGCACTGGGCTGGGTGCCCAGCATCTTCAAGGGACTAGGAGAAAAGGATTTACCGGTAGGTATTAAAATCCTATTTTCTCATATGTCCTAGAGGATGCTGGGGTCCACTTCAGTACCATGGGGTTATACCAAAGATCCACTACTGGTGGAAGAGTGCGGATGTCCCTGCAGCACCGATTGACCAAACTTTAGGTCCTCATCAGCCAAGGTGTCAAACTTGTAGAACTTCGCAAACGTGTTTGCCACTGACCAAGTAGCTGCTCTACAAAGTTGTAATGCCGAGACCCCCCGGGCAGCCACCCAGGATGAGCCCACCTTCCTAGTAGAATGGGCAGTCACCGAATTCGGTACCGGCAATCCTGCCGTAGAATGAGCGTGCTGAATCGTACCTCTGATCCAGCGCGCAATAGTCTGCTTAGAAGCAGGACACCCAATCTTGTTGGGAGCATACAGGACAAACCGAGCCTCTGTTTTCCGTATCCGAGCTGTTCTTTCAACATAAATTTGTCAGGAATCTGCATTCTCTATGGCATCACTACTGTGGAACTACAGGTTCCAGCAGTTCAGTTCAGTTCCAGTTCCAGTTTTCAGTCTACTGCAGCCTGGAGTACACAGTGCTTCAGCTAACTCACAGCTGATCTGAACACCCAATCCAGCGGGGTGTGTTCTCACAGAGATGCAACATCCAATCATCACAGACCAAGGGGTATAAACTCCAGTTCCTGGCCAGGGCCGGCGCTACCATTAGGCAGCTTTAGGCAGCTGCCTATGGGCGCTGGCCACTGGAGGGCGGCATGCTCCAATTAAATATATTTTACAAAAAAAAAATATTTTGATAAGTAAGCCCAGACCAGGGGCGGCCGCGGCGAGGGTCTAGCCTGCCACAGCCGTCAGTCACCTCACCGGCGCCAGTGTATTGATTTCCCTTCTCCATGTCTCTAACAGAAATAGACGGAGCTGCGCATATGAGAGAGCAGGTCAGGAGACGGGCGCCGCCCGCACTGACAGCCTTACACGCATCCTAGGCGCCGTCAGCACGAACATGCCGTGCGCTTGTGCGGCGCCCGTCTCCTGACCTGCTCTCTCATACGCGCAGCTCCGTCTATTTCTGTTAGAGACATGGAGCAGGGAAATCAATACACTGGCGCCGGTGAGGTGACTGACGGCTGTGGCAGGCTAGACCCTCGCCGCTGCCGCCCCTGGTCTGGGCTTACTTATCAAAATATATATTTTTTTGTAAAATATATTTAATTTGAGCATCTGAAAGGCAAGAGAAGTCTCCCTATCCCCTCCCTCCCTGCCGCCCCGCGCCTCCCTATCCCCTCCCTCCCTGCCGCCCCGCCCCGCGTCTCCCTATCCTCTCCCTCCCACCCCGCGTCTCACTATCCCCTCACTGCCGCCCTGTGTCTCGCTATCCCCTCCCTCCCCGCCGCCCCGCGCCTCCCTATCCCCTCCCTCCCTGCTGCCCCGCGTCTCCCTATCCTCTCCCTCCCACCCGCGTCTCACTATCCCCTCACTGCCGCCCCACGTCTCGCTATCCCCTCCCTCCCCGCCACCCCGCGCCTCCCTATCCCCTCCCTCCCTGCCGCCCCGCATCTCCCTATCCTCTCCCTCCCACCCCGCGCCTCCCTATCCCCTCCCTCCCTGCCGCCCCGCGTCTCGCTATCCCCTCCCTCCCTGCCGCCTAGCGCCTCCCTATCTCCTCCCTCCCACCCCGCATCTCCCTATTCCCTCCCTTCCACCCCGCGTCTCCCTATCCCCTCCCTCCCACCCCACGTCTCCCTATCCCCTCTTTCCCTGCCGCCCCGCGTCTCCCTTTACCCTCCCTCCTACCCCACGTCTCCCTATCCCCTCCCTCCCTGCCGCCCCGCGCCTCCCGATGTTGGAGTTGTCTACAGCAGCGGCAGCTCCGGAGACAACAGGCAGCGCTGTTACCTCTATTTCCGTGCCCTCAGCGTCTCCGGCAGCATCTGCTTCCTCCGGGACTGAGGAACCAGGACCACTAAGGCGAGGGGTGGGGGGAGTTGTGCTTGGTGGCAAGTGTCTGGGCAGCTCACCCCCAGATCACTTGGACTGCAGCTCCCCCCATTGTGATCTGGGGGCGAGCTGCAGTCCAAGTGATCTGGGGGTGAGCTGCAGTCCAAGTGATCTGGGGGTGAGCTGCAGTCCAAGTGATCTGGGGGTGAGCTGCAGTCCAAGTGATCTGGGCAAGATCACTTGGACTCCAGCTCACCCCCAGATCACTTGGACGCAGGGACAGGGAAAAATAAATAAAATAAATGTAAAAAAATGATATATTTATATCACAGCTGCCCGCCTCCCACCGCTGACCAGCACTCACTTCTGCACGCTGCACCGCCATTGAAAGCTGACCACCGCAGACCACAACTGGCGGTGGTCAGAGGGACATCAACGCCTCAGCGAAGAAGGACAGCTTAGTACCGCCGCATCCCCCGCAGACCATGGGCTCATCCGCCACCGACAACCACAGTCCCTTCCGCACCTCCGCTGCACATATCAGGTAATATTACCCTATGTCCCTGCTGTCACGCTTTCAGTCCCTGCTGTCACTCTCTCAGTCCCTGCTGTCACTCTCTCAGTCCTTGCTGTCACTCTCTCTCCCTGTCCCTGATTTTTGGGTCAAACCGTTTGCTATAATGTGAATTTCGGCTCATACCATGTGCTATAATGTGAATTTTGGCTCATACCATGTGGTAAAATCAGAATTTTGGCTCATACCGTATGCTGTAATGTGAATTTTGGGTCATACCGTGTGCTATAATGTGAATTTCGGCTCATACAGTGTGGTAAAATCTGAAATTTTGGGTCATAGCGTGTTCCGTAATGTGAATTTCGGCTCATACCGTGTGCTGTAATGTGAATTTCGGCTCATACTGTGTAGTAAAATATGAATTTTGGCTCATACTGTGTGCTGTAATGTGAATTTCGGCTCGTACTGTGTGCTGTAATGTGAATTTCGGCTCATACCGTGTGCTGTAATGTGAATTTCGGCTCATACCGTGTGCTGTAATGTGAGTTTCGGCTCATACTGTGTGCTGTAATGTGAATTTCGGCTCATACGGTGTGCTGTAATGTGAATTTCGGCTCATACTGTGTGGTAAAATATGAATTTCGGATCATACCATGTGCTGCAGTGTGAATTTTGGCTCATACCATGTGCTGTAGTGTGAATTTCGGCTCATTCCGTGTGCTGTAATGTGAATTTCTAGATAGTATAAGAATTTCTAGATAGTATAAGGGGTCCTAATACACTGAAGGACACGCCCCCATTTGAGTGGCCACACCCCCTCTTCCGGAGGCGCACGCATAATTGCAACCTTCACTTTTCCATACCCCCACTTCAAAATGTCCACTTCGACCACTGTATATGTATGTGTGTGTGTATATGTATATATATATATATATATAATATATAAAATCTCAGTGCCTCCCCAGCCAATGACCTCACCGCACGTCACTGCCACAAAGTTCTAGTTACAACCCTGGTGCCTATCTATAATACTGTATAAAACTACAGACTGTGGTATTATACTATATATGGATGTGGGGCTGGATGCTTTTTAACTTGTGTGCATTTAATATAATATTTGTCAGGTTTTCTTTTGCTGTTATTTGGCTGCTTCATGAGGATCAACATACTGTTAACACAGCCTCTAGATAACGTGATCACTGTGCTGTAATGTGAATTTCTAGATAGTATAAGAATTTCTAGATATTACACTCCCCCCCCCCCCTTTTTTTTTTGCACCTCTGATATGTGATTCAGAAGTGGAGAGGAGGATCAGCGTTTCTTGCCCTGCAGCTGCTGGGATAAAATGGCACTGAGCAGTGTGTTGGCTGCCTGAGGAAGAAGCCCCGCCCCCTATAATGGTGCGTTTTTTCTCATCTTTTAGAATATATATTTATACTGGCGGGGGTGTAGGACAGTGTAAATATAAAGTATGCTACCTTTTGCCAGTGAGAGTAGGTTTCATGCTGCCCAGGTCGCCCCCACCCCGTGCCCTGTACCTTGCTGTGCATTGTTATGGATAGCATGCTTGCGCAGTGTTCCCACTCGCTGCACGGTACCTTAAGCCGTCACGATGGCCGGAGATCCCTCTATGCAGACCTCCAGTAATTCTACTCACCAGTCTTCTGACTTCTGGCTCTGTTTGGGGGGTGACGGCGTGCTGTGGGAGTGAGCGCATAGCCGCAGCAAGTGTTCAGTACCCTTCAGGAGCTAATGGTGTCCTGTCAGCAAGAAGCAGAGCCATGAAACTCTTTAGGAAGTTGGTTCCTACTTCTTCCTCTTAAGTCCCACGAAGCAGGGGGACTGTTGCCAGCAGTCTCCCTGAAAATAAAAAACCTAACATAAAGTCTTTCAGTGAAACTCAGTAGAGCTCCACTGGAGTGCGACCAGTCTGCCTTGGCACATTTTCTAAACTGAGGTCTGGAGGAGGGGCATAGAGGGAGGAGCCAGTTCACTCTCTGAAAAAGTCTTAAAGTGCCCATGGCTCCTGCGGAACTGTCTATACCCCATGGTACTGAAGTGGACCCCAGCATCCTCTAGGACGTATGAGAAAAATCATTTAAATGAGACAGCTTACATGAGAATTGTTGTTGTCTATTTGTAACCCTTTATAGCCACAGTCTCTAAATCTTTTATTGGCTACATGTTCTAAGTTAATGAACTGTATCCCAACCACTTGTCACAAACAATACTGTTAGAGCACTGTTCAGTGGCCTCCAAACAGTCACCATACTGTATCTCTTTGGGATATGGTGGGATGGTAGATAAACAGCATCAATTCATGATGCTATCATGACAACACAAGAAAACATGGACCAGAATCTCTAAGGAACATTTTCAGTACTGTGTTAATTGCATGCCAATAAGAATTCAGGCTGTTCTAAGATCAATTGGGGGTTCTATCCACTGCTAGAAAGGTGTTGTCACAATCTGTGCTAGCTGCAGAACCACCGATCCACTAGTGGATCGTTCAACTGGCTGTTTTCCTTTCAGTCAGTTCCAAATGTTGGGCTAGGCAGGGGCCTATACAATTGAAAACTGCGGGGCCGCTGGCACACGGAGTGCCAGCAAGCATACTGTATGCTTGTTGGCCAGGCCAGGTATTTTTCTTTACTGCAATTGTAAGGTGACAGCCCTGTAGTGCCTCCAGGGGATCCCTCAAGAGCTGCACCTAGTCACGCTCATCGCAGATTAAAAAATAACACTGATGCCAGACTTCTAGGGTCAGCAAAGATGAGGAGCATATGGAGGAGACAGAGGTCATGATGGTGCCTGGATGGGACAAAGTAGAAAAGTGCCCCTGCCTGGAGAAGACTGGAGTGGACACCATCGGCAAGCTGACAATCCCGCAGCAGCAGCTCAGGAAAAGGTGAACCATGATGTGTCCAGAATGCAGAGGCAGGAATTGTTTCTGGCTATGCACAAAAAGAAACCGAGAAGGATTGGACTTGAAGTGGTGCACTTAAACATTAAATTGATAATTAAATTATAACTTTTATTAGAGTATATTTGTTAAAAAGACCTGTAGCTGTGAAATATTAAAACCAAAAACATATAAATTGACAAAACAAAGTGTGATATATGTGAATAAAAACACACACTGTGCTAACTGTGTAGTGCTACACATATATAATATATTATAGGTACTATGACCCTTGAATTAAATTATATGTGTTGTTAGGCTGAGTGCCCAATGGCGCTTTGAAGTCACTGATCAGTTGTACTAGATAGGCTTACTGAGGGTACTGTAAAGTGTAATATTCCAATAAAAAGCTCCCCCTCAGTTTGGGCGCTGTGACCCCTCACTTATGTGCAATCATGTGCTTGTACAGCTATGAGTCAGTGTTTATCCTCACTAGTGATCTCAATGTAATTAGCTGTTCTCAATCAATTTACAGCAGGTAATATCTGAGGAAACAGCCATTTATCCTGAGGCTGAGAAACGCGTCAAGAGTGCCCTCGTTTGTGTGGACATCAGCGCTATGAGTAGCCTTTGAGTCTCCCATTCTAGCAGAACACCCGTATAACCCTGGGAAAGCAGCGCGCTGATGCCAGCCTAATTGCCGGTGTCAAATCAGCCCTCAGAAACCGCATTAAACACCAGCAGTCTACGCGGCCCCGACACGGAGGAGTGAGCCGCAAAAGGTCCCCAGCATTAGTGTAGCAGCCAAACGCTACACGGGACGGAGACGGGTGTCGAGGAGTGAGCCGCAAAGATCTCCAGCATCAGTGTAGCAGTCTAACGCTACACAGGACGGAGACGGGTGTCGGGTGCGAAGTACAGCTGTGGACGGAACGGGTGAGATCAGCAGTGTTTACGGCCATATAACGGCTACTATCTACTACAATGGTGCAGCCCGTTGGTTATTAGGAATTAACTGCTTATGCTAGATAGTTACTAGACGGGGACGCCCGTCAGAACTCCTTCTCTAATCGTTATTGAGGTATTTTGGATAGGAGATCTTACTAGCAGCAGTTTGTGATCAATTTAATCAATATAGCTTGCAATCTAAAGGACACTGACATTTTCACTACCACGTTAAAACTGCTACAGCGGGAGGATTAAACAGCTTAGGTCCATTAACGAAGATTACTGTGACCACTTTTGCTTCAGATATGTCTGGGACTTTGAATCATCAGTGAACCTTATTTATTTTAGGAGGCTATTTAATCAGTGATAAGTGCTATACTATTGTGGAGTAATGTTATGATTGGAAAGACATTTGTTTCAATAGAGTGTGTCCATTTATTCAAACTGTATCCATTGTGCACAGCTGTGATCTAATAAGTAGCAGGGCTATTTGGAATGCTTAGATGTCCATTTGAGAGAAACAATTTGTATTCTTTAGAGGAAAAAAAAATATATTGATATTTTGAGATGGTTTTATGAAAATTGATATTATTAAATTTTAAATAAAATTTCTTTATTGTGGACAGCGCTTTCTATTTTGTCTTTAATATCTGAAGTCAGTATCACTTTAAGTGAATAATCTGTTTGGGTGCTATGACCCCTCACTTATATGCATTCATATGCTTATACAGCTATGAATCCGTGTTTCTCCTCACTAGTGATCTCAATGTAATTGGCTGTTCATTAATCAATTTACAGCAGGTAATACCTGAAGTCAGTGTCACTTTAAGTGAATGATAATTGATGTTCACTTATATGCTTATACAGCTATAGATCAGTGCTTCTCCCCACTAGTGATCTCAATATAATTAGCTGTTCTCAGTAGATTTACAGCAGGTAATTAATAAAGTCAATATCACTTTAAGTGAGTAATCACAATGTTCATTAGTGATATTGTTAATGAGAGACACTGTAATGTCCAAGAATGCATATAAACTGACAGTTTTCCACAATATTCACTACTATTATAGTGGAATATAGATCATAGCTGTGAGGCACAGGGTTTAGTGAGCTGTTTGAGTATTGCACTAATGCCGTACACTGGAACACTCCATCAGCTGTTAATAGCAGTATATCCTAACTAGCTGTTTTGTAATTTTCAGCTGTGTGATGGAAACCTATATATCAAATAAACAGCATTTAACCTGAGTAGCACATAAACATTGCTAGGTAATTGTTCTATACTTGTAAAGTAACAAGCAGTGCAGTAGAGATGTCTCAGCTGCTACATTAAGCAGAGTATCTTAGTCTTGCTACAATGTTGCTAGTACATGCAGCTTGCTGAGTCATATGTGGTTAAATAATCCTCTCAGTGCAGGAAAGCTTATGAGCTCCATCAGTGTCATGAGGCTTCACAATAGCCAGCTCAGCTTTAGTATAGATCTCGTTCTATTCCTAACAACACAAAACATTTAGCACATTGTTATTATACACAGCAGCACAGTGTGACTCGCCAACACGTGTTTCACAGTTAAGTTTTTTTTTGTTTCTGGCTAGTAATAAGTAAACACCAGGCATTGATGAAGGGTGTGATAACCCTGAATCCCAACCCTACCACAGGCTGGGGAATAGGGCAGGCAGTTAGGCAGATTTCCTATATATTATAAATGAAAATGGGTTTCCTATGCGGTCTAAGTGAAAGTAGTATTCTAAATATATATGGATACATTGATAACTGACCAAAGGTAAAGGTAGAAATTGCATAATAAATTATCATTTGAAATATATAGGAAAATTGAGCAGATAGATTAGAAATAAACAAAACCCTTGGACAGCACTAGTCAGGGGTGCAGCTAGAGAGAGGGGATAGGTTGGGACATGTGCCCCTGGTAATTGAAAGGGGGTACATCAGCAGGGGAGCAGAAATCTGCTGAACTGGCCAGCTGATGGCTAATTGGATTGACCTGTAAGTCTAAGAAGGTGTGAAAGCCTTTCCCTGACCTGGGCTATCATCCTGCCCACTTTAGACAACCCCCTCTTCTATTTACTGAGTTACAGTTACTTGGCAATGAATGATGGATTTATTAAATGACCGGCAACTAGAGGGCTACATTCAAAGAGTGGTGGCTTAGAGTAACTGCCAGCTGAAATACGTATGAGAGACACTCCACAAAAATCATTCACTGTAGGGAGGGACCATGATGGTCAAAATGCATCATAACTCCAGGAAGAGACCTCAATTCTGCCATTGTTCGGCCCTGTCCAGGTGATCTGAACTTTGTTTTGACCTTTTTTTCTTTCTTAAAATTGTAGTAACTTTTGTGAACTTTTAATACTTATTCTTATACTTAATCTTTGTAACCTTTTGTAACCATAAGCTTTAAAGTGATTACTTAAAATTAAAACCATTTTTAATTCTGATACTTTGTGATTCTTATGCTTTTGACCTTCTAAGGCCATAAGATACTGATTCAAATGTATATTTTTCTGTTAAAGTGGATCCTGAAGAGCCGCAGTGCGAGGAGCAAATCCCAGTCTAACTCTTAGTAGTGGCAGGACTGGTCAACATCACCCATCACGACCTTCTGTCTTAGCTAGCGATATGAATGTGGATGAGATCATGACAACAGCTACAGGGTTCAGTTTACCACACCCATTTTCCTATTGAACTGTACCTTGGCCACTTGCTTGTGTTTGCCCCCAGGCTGAAAGCTGCCAGTCAGTACCTCACCAGATTTACTGTTTGTTTGTTTGTTTTTAAGTTTGTGTTGCAGTTTGTGATGAATGGCTCCTCTCAGGGATCAATTAATACCTACTGTTGCCAGCAATCCTGGCAAAGTCATTGTGTCCCAATCCAAGCTCCAGTGTATCTGTACTATCCCAGAGTTCTCTGCTAAACTGCCCCTATGTTTCATCTACAGTATCAGGCACTCCTGTAATCTTTCTCAAATGTTCTGGCCATCAGGCTTTCCTGCAAACCTACTTCAGTGTTTCAACTATTAGACTTTCCTGTAAACATTCTGCAGTGTTACTGCATTAGGTAATCCTGAAACCCTGCATCTCTGCATCCTCATCCGGATAATCCTGATATCCTGCCTATATGTATCCTGCATCTGGCTAATCCTAAAACTCTGCATCTCTGCATCCTGCTTCCGGGTAACTCTAAAACCCTGCTTCTCTGCATCCAAGTAATCCTAAATATTTGCATCTGGGCAATCCTGTAACTTTGTACCCTTGTATTCGGTCTCTTGGGCTATCCTGAAATACTGTTTCCTACATAATCTGACTTCAGTTACTTGTTTACTATTCCAGGTTACCACCACTCACTGCTGCACTTATCCGCATATCTCATTATCACGTGTTAGATTAGGGTAATACTCTACACTTTGTGTGTTGGCCATAATACATTTCAACTGCTGCAAGCATTAAATAGTATTATTATTTTTTACAGTACTTTATGATTTGAAGAGAGATACTCTACCAATTGTCTGCCACAATCAGATAACTGAAAAAATTAACAAATATGTTTCTAAAGAGTTTGGAGCTCATTCATTTCTGTAATAATGATGGGTGCTAGCGTCATCTTCTTGTGATAATAAGTACGGTGAATTGCTAATGCACTTGATGTCTTGAAAAGGTCAAATTAATTGAGAAAACTGTATTGTTAATTCAAGTACTTGCTTTGTTAAAATTTGTACAAATCATAGAATTGAATTCAGCCATTTTACAAGAGCATACCAAACACTTTTATCATGTGGCATACTGCTGATGTTCCCTAAAGATTGAGAGTGATTCAACAAAAGCTACATTAATGAATTATCTACCAGTCATAAAAGGTTATTTTCAGAACATGCCCCAATAAGCAGTTCATTGCAACCATATTGTGCTGTTACTCTGATTTCACCACTGTTAAAAAGCAGAGCAGCAAATAATTCCTTTCTTGCTTTACATTTCTTACATTATATTTCTTCTATTTATTTCCTGCTTTTTTTTTTTTTTACTAATCATTTCCAGACTCTTTTACAAAATGGATCAAAGAAACAATGGATGGATTTTCCTCTTACCATTGCCGTTCCCGGATGCCACCTACCATCAGAATAAACTTATTAGACATATCCTTTCGGCAGCCACTTGTCAACTTGCTGCTGACTGGAAACAAACCCTCCCACCAACTATCACCTCTGTTATCACTAGGGTTTGGTCAGTTCACTGCATGGAATTTATGACCAGTGTTATTAAACACTCTTCTAAATCCTTTGATAAGACATGGATGTCCTTTTTTAAGGCTAACTCTCCCTTCACGTAAATCCCATTTCTCTGTCTCTCCCTTTTTCCTTTCTCTTCTGACGGTTCTAGCCATTCCGTCTTCTCTTTCTTCGCTACATTTTCTCCCCTCTTCGCTTGTTATCTATAGTTTTATGGTGTTTTTGTCCTCTTGCTCCAGGACTCTTTTTTTGTTTTGTTTTTTTGTTACTGTAAATGAAAAATTGGATCTAGCAGTGCACACGTGACATGTTATTGGCCAATCTAGCCTGTGTGTCTTTCATTCATATGACTCTGCCGGTTTCAGACTTAATGCCTTAATATGTCTTGTATGCTGTGTTTCTGTTGGGATGTGTTCTGCTTTATCCTTTATATATTCTTAAAAAAAATGGATGGAGCGCCTGTGTCTGTACTAAACAATAAAAAATAAAAAAAATTATATTAATGGAAAAAGACAAATGAACCCACATTCACTTCACTCAAGGGGCTGTATACACCCCTACAATTTATACAACAACTTAAACAGCTTAAACAAAAAAGAGGATTGTGCTCATGGGTTCATACTTGATACCTTGTACATACAATCAGAGCCGGGATATAAGATATATTAGAGATTTATTAAATAACAATCTACTAAAATGGCATCAATGAATAAAAAATATATTAAGAATAATTCAAACCCTATGTAGTATAGGTTAATCTTTTACTCGCTGGCCAGCAGTTTAATTGGTACTAGTTAATAATATAGTGATAATAGTCTTCCCCTATGTGACAGTCGATACACTTGAAAGGCTGAGCTTTGTATCTGATCCGCGTTTAGCAACTTATTATCAGTCAATGGTAATGTCACTGTTTGAACCCACGGGGATTAAGAAGAGGTGTAGCGGTTGTGAATAGACGTTACAATGTGTCCGGTTACCTCCTTTTGTAGAAATCAACGGTGTGGTCCTACCCCCAATTCCAAGCTTCCCTGGATATTGTGTGTGTGTCCATGGGGGTTGCCTTTTCTTTCACCGGCTGGTAACCAGAGGAATAATTCCATATCGGGTACTGGTATGACCGGGCACTCGGTGCTGACGCCTGAAGTTAGCATGTGCGGCTTAGCTCACAGCGGGATGGGCTTGTGACAAAGTCCAATGCTGATTCCCGCTATCATTAGCCGTACACCTCTGTGCTTGCCAGTAACAAATGCTGCGGCTGGGTGGAGTGGGCGGGGACTGTCGCGTTTCGTCATGACTTCACGTGACTTTTTCAAAGTGTTACCTCCTCACTTAAAAGGAATTCCTTTTAAAGGATTTCAATTAGTACCTGCAGCTGTGTAGCTGACAGGGATTTTTTTCTCAAGCAGGTTTGCGTGATCACTGACAAATACCGGCTCTGTATAATCTCTTTCATATATTGAACCTTACAAAATCTATCCAACATAAAAAAATAACATATACTATTATCACAATAAATTATATATATTAAAAAAATAGCTCATGATACGATATTAATTGAATAAAAACACAAAAGATCAAAAGGAGCAGCATGGGAAGATGTAAAAGAATATATATATATATATATGTATATATATATATATATGTATGTGTGTGTGTGTGTCCGTAAATAGCATTATAAGCTAGCAACAGATTCAGTGGTGTACTTATATTCTAAATGCACTAAACAGATAGATACCCTAAAACATTCAATTTAAGAGAAGACTTTATAAAAAAAAAACATTATCTATTATACCGCCATTCATATTTATTCTGTACTCACACAGCCTCCTTATACATAGAGATGGTTATAAATTAAAATTAGAATAATGATAAACAATTATACATGAGGAAATTATAAATATATTTGATGTCAAAAACTGGATATGAGAGATTCTAAAGATCTATTTCAATGGACTCATTGAGTCCCTCAGCAATGAGGGTCCTCAATTTGTGTGTCCAGTAATTCTTTCTTATACACAATTTTCTATGTCTATCCCCACCCCTTTTGGTGGGATTAATAAGTTCTATGCCCATCAATGTGATGTCCTTGATATTTTTAGCAAGATGTTCTAAAAAATGTCTGGAAACACTGTGGAACATGAAACCTTTTTTAATGTTCCTCTTGTGTTCCAGAAACCTGACCCTTAATTTACACATTGTCATGCCTACGTAAATGAGACCACAGCTACAGACCAAGATGTAAACAAGATATGTACTATTACAGTTGATGAATGATTTGATGGCAAATTCATCATGGTTAGATAATTCGAAGGAATGTGTATTATTTTTGATAAAGGAACAGGTGATGCATTTCTTCGATCCACATCTGTAGCAACCCATAAGAGAGAAAAGAAAATTTTAGTCACATAGGACCGCAATCTCATGACAGGAGAAGGTACTAGTGGCTAATGCTATACACACCAAAAGAAGCTAAGTGCGTCAGGGTGGGCACCCTGTGGAACCCAGTGTACCTCCCAGAAAGATATTTAACCATGGTAAGTCTACCATAAATCTCCTTTTCTGCAGTGGGGTACAATGTGTTCCACAGGGAAAACGGCGACCTATACACCTCCCTTTGGATCTCTACTCCTACAGTGATTTGGACATTTGGACTAACAACATTTCCACAGGGGAAAACTATTGGAATGGACTCCACCAATTATTCACAGCCAGTTCCTGGCAAATTGGGTAACAATACTAAAATCTAAGTGTATGTAATCATACTTTTTAAACATTCAGTGACATGCATGCAATTTTATGGTTTAAGAATTTGTAATATTTACTTAAAATCACCATTATTCATTTATTAATACATTGTATATTTTAGTATTCAAATATTGCTCTGGTGTGTTATTAATGTTTGAAAACATCAAAGCGCAGCCTCCCCTTTTTCCTTTTGTATATTCTCTGTATTTTGTGGGAGTGACTTCCCCAATTTTTAGAGGCAGCTGCTAAGCAAAGCATCTCGTGTTAAAAGCGCCCGAGTATACCTTGGTATTCCCAATTCTTTTGCTTATTCGCAGGTCAGCCATGTTTGTGGAAACCAAATAGTACAAAAAGGGCATCTTTGGTCCACCAACCCTGGAGAGAGTGATGCTCCAGCACCCCACCCCAATCCCTCAGACTGGCATCCGTAGTTAGTAGGACCCAGTTTGGAATCCAGAAGAGACAGCCCCTGCTCAACTGCTGGTCCTGTAGCCACCATCTCAGTGACACATGAACCTCTGGAGTCAAGGAAATCATTTGAGATCTGATCCGATGAGGTAGGCCAACCCCAATTGGAAAGGATTAACCTCTGTAGAGGGCATGAATGAAATTGAGCATACTCTACCATGTCGAAAGCCGACACCATGAGGCCTAGTACTTGCATCGCCGAGTCTATCAACACTCCTGGGTGAGAGAGGAAGTATCTGATCCTGTCCTGAAGTATCAGAATATTCTCTAGAGACAGAAATAGTCTTTGACTGTGTGTGTCCAGCAGTGTTCCCAGGTGCACCATGCTCTGAGCAGGGAGCAGCGAGGACTTCTTTCAGTTGACGAGCCACCCGTGAGCTTGAAGGAAGTGTACTATCAGTTGCAAATGACTGAGGAGGACCTTTTGGGAGTTCGCCAGGATCAGCAAGTTGCCCAGATACAGCAGGATACTGATTCCCTGACGACGTAGATGAGCCGACATCACGGCCATAACCTTGGTGAAGATCCGATGTGCCATGGCCAGTCCAAATGGCAGAGCCTGGAACTGATATTGAAGGTTGCCAATAGCAAACTGCAGATATTGCGGATGCGAAATGGCAGTAGGTAAATGCAGATAAGCATATTGAATATACAGGGATACCATATAATCTCCGTGTTCCATGGCAGTACAATCGAGTGCAGCATTTCCATATGGAACTTGGACACTCTCACAAATTTGATCAATGATTTGAGGTTGAGTATAGGCCGGAAATCCCCATTGGGTTTCGGGACTAGAAATAGGGTCGAGTGGCATCCTCTGCCTCTCTGGAACAGGGTTACCGGCACAACCACCCCTTTATCCAGGAGGACATCCACAACCATGTGTAGAATTTGCGCTTTCAACAAGTCCAAAGGGACAACCGTTGTTCGGAACTGGCGAGGGGGACGTCTCTCAAAAGAGATTGCATACCCGTGAGAGACGAATTCTCGCACCCATGCATCTAAAGTGGTCTTTAACCAGACCTGGCTGAATTGCAGAAGTCGGCCTTCCACCCTGGGATCCCCCAGGAAAAGGCCCGCCTCGTCATGCAGCAGGCTTGTATTGTTTGGAAGCAGGCTGATGAGCAGGCCAGGATTGTTTTGCTTTGGGCTTATTGGTTTTGAGAGCATGAGTTTGTCTCAGGTTTGCCTGACCTTTTGCTTTCCCAAGAGGTTGAAAGGAACAAAGTGGTACTCTACCTTCTGTGCAGAAGGATTAGTATTCGGGAGAAAGGCAGTCTTAGCAGCCGCTAACTCAGTTACGATCTTATTCAGATCCACCCCAAATAGGATGTCTCCCTTAAAAGGGAGTACCTCCAAGGTCTTTTTGGAGTCCAGGTACACCTTCCATGGCCTCAACCACAAAATTTGGCAAGCCAGGATGGACATAGTCGACGCCCAGCTGCTATTACACCTGCCTCAGAGGACGCCTCCTGAATATAATGGGAGGCGGTGGTAATATGAGACAGATATTGTTTGGCAGTGTCAGATATTTCCTGAGGCAGCTCATCCTCTATTGCCGAAACCTATGCTTCAATACCTTTTTCAGCCCAGGAGGACGCTATAGTGGGTCTATGTACAGCATCTGTAAGAGAGTAAATAGACTTCAGGCATCCCTCCGCACGCTTATCTTTTGGTTCCTTCAGTGAGGTGACAGTAGTGACAGGTAGAGTAGATGACACCACAAGACGGGTGACATGGAAATCTACCGGAGGTGGGTTTTCCCACTTGTTAAACAACTCAGCGGAGAGAGGATAACGATCTAGCATCTCTTTAGACATGGAGAATTTCTTTCCTGGAGAAGAACAGGGTTCCTGACGTATGTCTATCAAATGGTCAGAAAGTAGAAAGACTACTTTAGCTACCTTCTGACGTTTAAATTTATCAGGTTTCTTAGATGCAGTAGTGGGATCTACATCATCATCGATTTGTAGAATCAGCTTGATAGCCTCCACTAGGTCAGGGACATCAACTTGCGTTATAGTTTCCTCGTCAGAAGCATCTGTATCAGTGTCTGACAGGTCAGTATACTCTCCATCCTCATCAGAAGTATCATATGTGATATTAGTGGATTGTGAGGAGGAAGCGGCCTGCTTAGATGACCCCTTGATCACAGAGAGACATGGGGTAGGTTTTCGTCTAACCAAATATTGATTCAATTGTAGTATCTGGGTAGACATAGTATCCGCTCAGGGCAGATTCACCATAGGGAAAATATGTGGCTGTAAAGGCACAGGAGGTCCCATAGGGGGCGTAAGGCGTGTCACAAGCGTATTAAGCATATTTGAGAATGCCGCCCACGGTGGATCCTGATTGGGTAAAGGAGCAGCGGGCTGATTGGGAGATGTATGGCACATATTACACAGAACATCATTAAAAGCTTCCCCCTCAGACAATTCCTTTGCGCATGCGCTGCATGATGCAGGAGCATCCATGGATTTCCCGCCCTTTGCATTAGAAATTTTAGTGAATGTAACCGCAGAGCATATGAGTACAATATTGCCAGACAAAGTACAATACCTGCAAATAAATCCCCTAGTACGCGAAAGCGTACACAGTACACAACACCAGCGTCTAAATCCGGTACTATGTGACTGCATACACAAAACCAGCAAATACATTTCGGTATGATGTGAATGAGTACACAGTGGAATAATCTTAGCGGTAAATACTGTGCAGCAGTATATATGAGACCCTGACGCACCTAGTCCCCTCTGGTACAGAATACAGTGATAGCTATAGCTTGTGATACACTGAAAGTGAAAACCACACACAGTCACAGTGACCATGCAGTTAATTATTTTAGTCATACAATAAAACTGCACTGGACTAGCATGTGTGTATGTGTGTGTGTGTGTGTGTGTGTGTGTGTATATACATATATATAAAACAATGCGCAGTCTGAGACCGGATGTATATATCAGAATACTTGTACAATATGTTCTGGCAGAGGTACACCAGCAGTAGATGGCACTCAGAGCTGGGGGAGGAACTACAGGTCAAGCAGCTTATCCTTAGTTTACTATTGTGATTTGTAAACCCCAGTGAGAATAAAGCTGGGTGCACACTTGCAGATCAACTCTGCAAATCCGAGGAATGCTCCAAATCTTGGCGTGATTATTTGACCACTGTGCACCCTGGGCCTAATTCAGATATGTACAGGTTTATGTACAAATCTAATGGTTGTGGGGCTGCGCAGGCACGGACCCATGTGCAGGACGAGTCTTGGCTATATTACTCGCAGCCTCCTGTAAGCCGCAGGATGATTGTCATGGTGCAGCATTTAGGGGGTGGAGAGGGGGTGGCACCCAGCACTGTTCTTTAAAACAGGGGGGTGTCACCTAAGTTTTGCAGGCACTATGGGTCCAGGGTCTGCATCGTCGAACATAGACTTACTGGACCAGGATGTCCGGATCTGAGTGCCAGCCTTAGTAAGCTTCAGCTTATTCATGCTGACCTCTGCCTGGAAACATTGTTGTCGCAATTGTGATACAAGGCTGCATCCTCAGACACAGCACTTGGATCTCACAAATGCATGCAGGAGGCATCTTTCTCCTACTGATGCCTCCTTATGCATTGGAATTTTAATTAGAGACTTGCACAGCAACTTCCTTGCGGCTGTTCAATTCCTTATAATCATGAATTAGGCCCCCTGTATGCACTGAGATATTTTTAGCTCAGTGTGTGCATTCTTCAAGTAGATTGGGAGGTCAGGCTTCACAATTTTAGGCAGGTCATACAGTAAATTCCTGACCTTTGCAGGAGCATTTGAAGCTGTTTATTGGCTAATGTCCTGCTTACAAACTACGCAATTATCAGGCATATCATTTCAATCAATACAACAATTTTCAGGTAATCTGCCAAATAGTTGTAAAGTGTGTACCCAACTTAGGGCCCAATTCAGATCTGATTGCTTTTTCATGAATTCTCAAAGCAGCTGATTATGAAATGACTGTGTATGCACTGCAATGCGCAGGCGCATCGCCAAACAGCGACAGGATGGTGGGAAAATTTAGATCTCAAGGCATTTGCAAGGTGATTGACAGGAAGAGGATGTTTTTTGGTGGTAACTGTCTGTTTTCTGGGAGTGTCAGGAAAAACGCAGGTGTTCCCATGCATTTGCAGGGAGGGTGTGTGACATCAGCTCTGGCCCCGAACAGCCTGTTCATATCGCAATGTAGGAGTAAGTCCAGGGCTACGCACAGACTGGAAAAATCATTCGACGGTGAGAGAGTTGCGAACGAATTTGCAGCTGTCCGCTGTCTAGCGGAATTTTCACACGGCATACGCATGCATTTGCATACTTGCACGGGGCGGGTTTTCACACTCTATGGGTGGTTGTTATGTGATCGCAGACCGCTGCAAAAATGCACACCAGCAATAAGGTCTGAATTGGACCCTTAATGTGAACATTTATTTAAGGGAAATGTACAGAATCTATTCTTGGATTCTTCTTCCTCTGGCTACAACTGAGTTTTATACAGTTCATAATCAGGTAGATGCTTATAGACAGAAATAAACTAAACTAAATCTACTGTAATTTGTGACTCAAACTTGATGTGAACTTAAAAGTAGAGATGTGCGGCGGGTACTTTTCGGGTTTTGGTTTTGGTTCTGTTTCCATGCTCGTGTTTTGGATCTGGATTGGTGTTGCCAAAACAAAACTTTTGTGTTTTGGTTTTGGATCTGGATGATTTTTGAAAAAAACATAAAAAATGCTAAAATCAAAGAATTTTGGGGTAATTTTGATCCTACGGTATTATTAATCTCAATAACATTCATTTCCAGTCTATTCTGAACACCTCACACCTCGCAATATTGTTTTTAGACCAAAAGGTTGTACTGAGGTGGCTGTATTACTAAGCTAAGCGACACAAGTGTGGGGCACAAACACCTGGCCAATCTAGGAGTGGCACTGCAGTAGAAGACAGGATGGCACTTAAAAAAACTAGGCCCCAAACAGCACATCATGCAAAGAAGAAAAAGAGGTGCAATGAGGTAGCTGTATGACTAAGCTAAGCGTGCCGCACAAGTGTGCGGCACAAACAACATGGACGTGCTGGAATTTGCCCAGATGTAATACACGCACAATATTGGTGACACAAGAGAGCGTACCCCTAAACCACACACACACGGCAAAGCCTGTAAAATTAATTTGGATAATATTAACCTTTTTATTTGGAGCTATTATAATAATATGCAGCACAGGCGAGCATACCCCTACACCACACAGAGCAAACCCTGTAAAAATTATTTGGATAATAATATAAGTAATATATCTAACCCTTTTATTTGGAGTAAATAATATACAGCACAAGACACCACCACTAGACTGATGCAGCACAAGATACCACCACTGGACTGGACTTATACGGCAGTACCCCTGGACTTAAACGGCAGTACCCCAGGACTTGTACGGCAGTGTCGGACAGGATAGCACTTAAAAAACTAGTCCCCAAACAGCACATGATGCAAAGAAGAAGAAGAGGTGCAAGATGGAATTGTCCTTGGGCCCTCCCACCCTTAAGTTGTATAAACCAGACAAGCACACTTTAACAAACCAATCATTTCAGCAACAGGGTATTGCCACACGACTGTGGCTGAAATGAGTGGTTTATTTGGGACCCCACCAAAAAAGAAGCAATCAATCTCTCCTTGCACAAACTGGCTCTACAAAGGCAAGATGTTAACCTCATCCTCCAATTCCTTACCCCTTTCAGTCCTTCTCGCAGAGTATTAATTCGTCCCCACTGGAATCCACCATCACAGGTCCCTCTGAAGTTTCTGGAGGCAATTGCTGGTAAAGGTCTTTCCGGAGTAGTTCTAATTCATTTTGATGAACATCATCTTCTCCACATTTTGTGGAAGTAACATCCTACGCCAATCGCTGACAAGGTTACTGGCTGCACTAAACACTCTTTCGGAAGTACACACTAGAGGGGAAACATCTTAGGTAAAATAAAGTCAGTTTGTGCAAGGGACTGTCTGACATGCCTACCTAGATGCTGTCACTCATATAATTCTACACCATTCTTTCAATGGTGACAGAATCATATGCAGTGACAGTAGACATATCAGTAATTGTTGGCAGGTCCTTCAGTCCGGTCCAGATGTCAGCACTCGCTCCTGACTGCCCTGCATTACCGCCAGCGAGAGAAAATGAAGGAGGAGCTGTTGATGGGTCACATTCCGCTTGAGTTGACAATTTTCTTGCCAGCAGGTCTTTGAACCTCTGTAGACTTGTGTCTGCCAGAAAGAGAGATACAATGTAGGCTTCAAACCTAGGATCGAGCACGGTGGCCAAAATGTAGTGCTCTGATCTCAACAGATTGACCACCCTTGAATCATGGCAAAGCGAATTAAGGGCTCCATCCACAAGTCTTAGCTCCTCCTTCAATTTCTCCAGCTGCTTCTGCAAAAGACTGATGAGGGGAATGACCTGATTCAAGCTGGCAGTGTCAGAATTGACTGCACGTGTGGCAAGTTGGAAGTGTTGGAGAACCTTGCACAAGACGGAAATCATTCACCACTGCGCTTGAGTCGGGTGCATTCCCCCTCCTCTGCCTATATCGTAGGTGAATGTATAGGCTTGAATGGCCTTTTGCTCCTCCTCCATCCTCTGAAGAATATAGAGCCGTGTTTTCCAACCACTGTGCCGTGGAACACTAGTGTGCCCTGAGCAGTCTCCAGGTGTGCCGCTATAGAAGCACAGCCAGGCCCATCCATGTTTTGCCGCTACGGAGGCCCTGGAACGATCAATACTGGTAGGTTTAGTGGTTGCAGAGACCATTCTAAATTTGGGCACGGTCAGTGTTGGGCTCTTCTGACTTTCTCAGATGTGGCTCCGCCATTACCTATGGAGAAGCTGCGACATGACATCCTAGGACACGCAATAGCACCATGCAGCACCATTATATTTGAATGTGCCTTCGCAATATTTAAATCTTGTTCAGTGTGCCTCGAGTTGTAAAAGGTAAAAAATCTCTGATATAGAGTGATGAATTCCACCTCGTTACCACCTCTTGCTTCAGGTGATGGCAGGGCAGGTTCAGGAGTGTTTGCTGGTGCTCCAGTCTTCGACACGCAGTGGCTGAATGTCGATAGTGGCCCACAATTTTTCAGGCAATCGACAGAATCTCCTGTACCTCCCTGTCATTTTTTAAAAAAATTCTGCACCCCCAAATTAATTGTATGTGCAAAACATAGGACATACTGGAATTTGCCCAGATGTAATGCACACACAATATTGGTGGTATTGTCCGATATCACAAATCCCCAGGAGAGTCTAAGTGGGGTAAGCCATTGTGTGATGATGTCCCTCAGTTTCCATAAGAGGTTGTCAGTGGTGTGCCTCTTACGGAAAGCGGTGATACATAGCGTAGCCTGCCTTGGAACGAGTTGGCATTTGCAAGATGCTGCTACTGGTGCCGCTGCTTTTATTGCTGCAGAAGGTAATACATCTACCCAGTAGGCTGTCAGTCATATAGTCCTTAGTCTGCCCTGTTCCATTTGTCCACATGTCCGTGGTTCAATGGATAGTGGGTACAACTGCATTTTTTAGGACACTAAGGACACTTTTTCTGTCGTCTCTGTACATTCTTGGAATCGCCTGTCTAGTTAAGTGGAATCTAGATGGGATTTGATACCGGGGACACAGTACCTTCATCAATTTTCTAAGTCCCACTGAACTAGTGGCGGATACTGGATGCACGTCTAACACCAACATAGCTGTCAAGGCCTCAGTTATCCGCTTTGCAAAAGGATGACTGCTGTCATATTTTATCTTCCTCAGAAAGGACTGTTGGACAGTCAATTGCTTAGTTGAAGTAGTACAAGTGGTCTTACGACCTCTCTACAGGGATGACGATCGACTCCCAGGAGCAACAACAGCAGTGGCAGCAGCAGCAGTAGGTATACCACTCAAGGATCCTCCGGAGGAATCCAGGTTAGGAGAGGACTCCTCAGTCTTGCGAGTGACATGGCCTGCAGGACATACTGACGTTCCTGACTGAGGAGGAAGTTGACGTTGAGGGAGTTGGTGGTGTGACTTGAAGGAGCTTGGGTAAAAGAGGAGGAAGGGTTTTAGGTGTCAGTGGACTGCTTACGCACTTACCCAAAGTTTCTGAACATGACAATCAATTCTGATGAATGCACAGCAGGTTACATATACCCCTACTTATTACGGATTGACAAAGGCAACACATGGCTTGACACCTGTTGTTCGGATTTATGGAGAAATAATTCCACACCGAAGAGTTGGCTTTTTTGGTTTTTTTGCCTAGGCATGACAATGGGCTGTCTCCCCTTGTGCCTGATTTAAACAAACCACATCACCATCAGAATCCTCATTCTCAACTTCCTCCTCAGTGCCAGCAACACCCATATCCTCATCCTGGTGTAATTCAACAGTGACATCTTCAATTTTAATATCAGAAACTGGACTGTGGGTGCTACTTTTAGCACTTGCAGAGGGCATGCAAATGGTGGAAGGAGCCACCTCTTCCCATCCAGTGTTGGGAAGGTCAGGAACCTTAACCGCCGACACACTTGGACTCTCCTTGTGGAATTGTGATGCCATCTTAGAACGCACAGTTCTTTGCTGTACTTTTGCCAGCTTAACTCATAATTTTTCTAGCAGGAGGATGAGGGCTTCCATCATCATGTGAAGGTGAACCACTAGTCATGAACATAGGCCAGGGCCTTAGCCGTTCCTTGCCACTCCGTGTTTTAAATGGCATATTGGCAAGTTTATGTTTCTCCTCAGACCATTCAAATTTATTCTTTGAGTGTTTTTACTGAACTTTTTCTTTTTGTATTTTACCTGCCGTCAACTATCACAGTGGGCATCGGCCTTGGCAGACAACATTGATGGCAATTCATCATCTATGTCATTACTAGTGACAGCAGCTTCTGCACTAGAAGGAAGTGGTTCTTGATCTTTCCCTATTTTATCCTCCAAATTTTTGTTCTCCATTAATTTTCTGGAGTTAAATAACACAATATGCGGCACAGGATAGTGTACCCCTACACCACACAGGGCAAACCCTGTAAAAATTATTTGGATTAAATATACAGTAGTACCACTGAACTGGATTTATACGGCAGTATCACTGGACTTATACGCCAGTACCATTGGAATTATACGGCAGTATCACTGGATTTATACGGCAGCATCACTGAATTTATACGGCAGCATCACTGGATTTATACGACAGTATCACTGGAATTATACGGCAGTATCACTGGAATCATACAGCAGTACCACTGGACTTATACGGCAGTATCACTGGAATAATATGGAAGTAGTATTGGAATTATATGGCAGTACCACTGGACTTAAATGGCAGTATCACTGGAATTATAATGCAGTATCATTGGATTTATACGGCAGTACCACTGGACTGGATTTATACGGCAGTATCACTGGACTTATACAACACTACCACTGGACTTATACGGCAGTATCACTGGAATTATGTGGCAGTACCACTGGACTTATACGGGCGTATCACTGGACTGGATTTATACAGAGTACCACTGGTCTTATACGCCAGTACCACTGGACTTATACGCCAGTACCACTGGAATTATATGGCAGTACCATTGGATTTATACAGCAGTATCACTGGAATTATACTGCAGTATTACTGGAATTATACAGCAGTACCACTGGAGTTATATGGCAGTACCACTGGAATTATATGGCAGTATCACTGGAATTATATGGCAGTATTACTGGAATTATACGGCAGTACCACTGGACTTATACTGCAGTACAAGTGGACTTGATTTATACGGCAGTACCACTGGACATATGCGGCAGTATCACTGGATTTATAAGGCAGTGTCTCTGCAATTATATGGCAGTACCACTGGATTGGATTTATAAGGCAGTACCACTGGATATATATGGCAGTACCACTGGATTTATATAGCAGGACCACTGGACTGGATTTATGCGGCAGTATCACTGGACTTTTACGCCGATACCACTGGAATTATATGGCAGTATCACTGGACTTATATGGCAATATCACTGGAATTATATGGCAGTACCATTGGATTTATATGGCAGCACCACTGGACACATAAAGCAGTATCACTGGACTTATATGGCAGTATCACTGGACTTATATGGCAGTACCCCTGGACTTATATGGCAGTACCGATGGACTGGATTTATACAGCAGTATCACTGGACATATTCGGCAGTATCATAGCACTTATATGGCAGTATCACTGGACTGGATTTATACGCCAGTACCACTGGATTTCTATGGCAGTACCACTGGACATATATGGCAGTATCACTGGAATTATTAGGCAGTACCACTGGACATATGCGGCAGTATCACTGGACTGGATTTACTCGGCAGTACCACTGGACATATACGGCAGTACCACTGGGCATACACGGCAGTATCACTGGACTTATACGGCAGTTTCACTGAACTAGAGTTATACGCCAGTACCACTGGATTTATACGGCAGTACCACTGGACATATACAGCAGTATCACTGGAATTATATGGCAGCACCACTGGACATATACGGCAGTATAACTGGTCTGGATTTATACGGCAGTACCACTGGACATATACGGCAGTATTACTGGATTTACATGGCAGTACCACTGGACATATACAGCAGTATCACTACTCTTATACGGCAGTATCACTGGACTGGATTTATATGCCAGTACCATTGGATTTATACGGCAGTATCACTAGACTTATACGGCAGTATAACCGAACATACACGGCAGTATAACTGGACTAGATTTATACGCCAATACTACTGGATTTATACGGCAGTACCACTGGACATATACGCAGTATCACTGGAATTATATGGCAGTACCACTGGTCATATACGGCAGTATCACTGGACTGGATTTATACGGCAGTACCACTAGATTTATACGGCAGTACCACTGGACATATATGGCAGTACCACTGGAATTATATGGCAGTACCACTGCGGGGGAGGGGGGGGTGGCGAGCGCAACAAAGTCACTTGCGGGCTCCATGGCGAGCTGTGCTAGCCACAGGTTCTATTCCCACTCTAGGTGTCAGCCCTACGAGTGGGAATAGTACCTGTTAGTCAGCATGCCGACTGTCAGGATTTCGATCTTGCGGGATGTAGGGGTCGGTATTGTGACATAACTACATCCTATATGTACATGTATGTATGGGTGGTATTCATGTGACCGACGGTCGGGAGACCGACGGTCACATGACCTCCTCCAGCATCCCGACCCCCACTATCCCGATGGTCGGCATGCCGACCAACAGGGACTAATTCCACTCGTGGGTGTCCACGACACCCATAGAGTGGGAATAGAACCTGTGGCGACCGTAGGTCGCCACCGAGCCCGCAGCGTGGCGAGCGTAGCGAGCCCGCAAGGGGCTTGCTGCACTCGCCCCTCCCCGCCGGGATTCCGGCGTCGGTATGTTGCCGGGATCCCAGCATTGGTAAGCTGACCGGCGGTCAGGAGTCCGCCGGTCAGCCATACTACACCCGTATATATACTTACTTCCTAAAATAAACCTAATGCTTAATGACAAATCATGCACCAGGTGGCCTTTTTCAGCATCCAACAACTGGTACCATGCACTTTATCCAAACAGTTTTTGTAAAAGTTGGGATTTTACATGTACTGTGCTGCAAGTTTATTCTAAGCAAACACAAATGTATGTTCCATGCAAACAGCATAAAAAAGTGATTGCTTCAGATATCTTCCTTTCCCATAGTAATCACTATTAATTAACCTTTAGCAACCAAAATGCATGGGGTAGTGTACAGTAGTCTACTGTATGTCCCCCCACCAGCTACCCAAACTTCATCACTTTGTCTCACACTTTGACACCAAACAGTATTCTGCATTGGGAGCATAAAACACTGAGATCAGGTTTATGACATCCCTGAGCCAGTATTTTATATGGTTACCAGAGGCAATATGGAAGATGAAGCAGAAATTAGAGTGAGACTTTATCTTGAAATCTAAAACATATAGAGCTAACTGCTAAATAAAATGACCCTTAGGCATTTTAGATAAATATAGTTTTAACATGTTAAACTTATATTAAAAAAAAAAAGATCATTTTTATTCCCAGTAACTCAAGTTGGCATAAAAATATAGCACTGTTTTCTAGCAAAGAAAATTTTTAATTTGTACAAGCATAATGTATTTTCACCATTTATTACAAGCATAAAATGAGATTTCTTTATTCCATAAAAATCAAAGGTTGCATTGCTGTTAAAATATAAGTTCAACCATAGTGCGCTTTCATTAAAAAATATTAATAAAATATTTACAAGAAATAATTTTAGTTTTGCCTCCCAAGCTTGTGAATTGTAACCTGTGCGTAAAACACTAATAAAAGAAGACTAAAAAGAAAATTCTATATGGTAAATGTATCTACTAATATAAAATATTATTCATAATGAATACTAGATTAACGATACCAGATTATTTTATTTTGTTTTGTTTTTTGTTACTACTTGGAGACTTCAAGCCTCCAATGCAATTACCTGCCTCATTGTTTGCACCATGGCCCTCATTCCGAGTTGATCGCTCGCAAGGCGAATTTAGCAGAGTTGCTCAGGCTAAGCCTACGCCTACTGGGAGTGTATCTTAGCTTCTTAAAATTGCGACCGATGTATTCGCAATATTGCGATTACAAACTACTTAGCAGTTTCAGAGTAGCTTCAGACTTACTCGGCATCTGCGATCAGTTCAGTGCTTGTCGTTCCTGGTTTGACGTCATAAACACACCCAGCGTTCGCCCAGACACTCCCCCGTTTCTCCGGCCACTCCTGCGTTTTTTCCGGAAACGGTAGCGTTTTTATCCACACGCCCCGAAAACGCCGTGTTTCCGCCCAGTAACACCCATTTCCTGTCAATCACACTACGATCGCCGGAGCGAAGAAAAAGCCGTGAGTAAAAATACTATCTTCATTGTTAAATTACTTGGCGCAGTCGCAGTGCGATTATTGCGCATGCGTACTAAGCGGAATTTCACTGCGATGCGATGAAAATTACCGAGCGAACGACTCGGAATGAGGGCCCATATTCAAATATCAGCCAACCAAAATATGAAAACTATAGTTAATAGAGAAGCTTTTATGAGTTAGGATTTTTCCCTGGTTAATAAATAAACTATTTATTGAATGTGTTACTGCAGGTGTCACAGGATGGACATTACTTCTGGTTGGCTGGTGTCTGAAACAGCAACACACTACACAGTATGTTACAATAAAAGGTTTTATGAATATAACCAATAGCAGTGGTGTATCTATAATGGGTGCTCACGGGCCTAAGGGGGCCCAAACCACACAACCTGCATCCATTTTTGTAATACACACCTCTCCGGCGCTTAGTAGATAGCTTAATTCAGTCCAGATATCTCTAATAATGCAGATAAATAGTTATTTGACACAGAGGTGAAACTACAATTTGTGCAGCAGGTGCATTACACCGGGGCCCCTGAGGACTAATGGGCCCACTGCTGCCCAGACCAGCAATAAGTTATCCACTGCCCCCCCCCCCCCCCCACACAGACCATTTTGAGCACATGAATGTCAGATGAATGGCCCAGTGCAGAGGGCAGGGTGGGATCCACTGTCTGTGGGACTTACCCTTTACCATAGGGAGACAGGGCTGACCTTGTGTGTACCAGACTGATTGAGGAGTACAGCCACCTATCAGTGCTGATGATCGCAGACTACTGATTGTTTTTTCTGATTTACTGCTGTGTGTGAATAAAAGGCAGCAAACAACCAGTGTATCTGGCAATTGATGCCGTTAATTTACCAGTTGTCGGGATCCGGCAGTCACCGCTGGTATATCATACTGAATCCCCTGGCAATGTTAGTGTTTTCCTGACTGAGTGCAAAGTGAGGCACGCAAAAGGGGTGGGGGTCTCTGTCACAGACAAAGTAGAGGCCACTGTTTTCCTGGTACATGCCCTGTGTTATCTGCTCCACACAGGACACTGTGCTTGTACCCCTGTCATTTACTGTCTCTTCATGCCTTCTACTGTCACCATCTGCATTTACTTGCCTTCCATTGTCACCCTCTGCCTCCCCCTGCCTTAAGCTGTCACCTTCTGTTTCTCCCTATCACCCACTGCCGTATGGCATATTGTGAACTTGACTGCATCTCTCTGGTCTCTCAGCATCCTCCCCCACCTGTCTCTCCCTTACCTATCCCACCCTGTTCACTGGTAGCCACTCTCACCTGTACTACAGTGAGCTGGTGGACAAATAGTGAGGGCAGGTGCTGCTTTTTCACAACAGGATCAGACAGGGCAGGGAGTGTGTGTGGCAGTGATATAATGTCGGTGCCATGCTCCTGCCTACCGGCAGCCCTGGCAAGGTGGGACCGGGGATGCAGCGGTGAGGCGGGTCACAGGGTGCAGTGACTGGTGGCCGTGGCTCTTTACGTTAGTGAGTTAGGGTACAATGAAGGCACAAGTGTCACGAACCGGTCTCTCACCTTTGCGGGTTCTGGGGTTCATCCGTTGCCAGTGCGGTTGCTCGCGGTGCTGTGCGCCCGTGTGGGGACACGGCGTGATCAATGGCACAGGTAATGCAGAGTCTGGGAACTGTGAGTGCGGGGACCAAATGGCCTAAGGCACTGCGGTGTGTCTGCTGTATAGGAGGTGGCCATGTTGGAGACCAAATAGCTAATACTGAGCACTTGTGAAAACACCTGTGGGCAGGTGTAAGCCAATCCCGTGCTTGTGCTGCCTTTAAGTAGGCTGGGATTATGTCACTCTGGGCCAGTGCTTTGTTGTATCAAAGCTGTGCTCTAGCTCTGAACTCTCTCCGTGCATTCCTGTGTGATTCCCGTGGTCCAGATATCGCCTCCGTTCCCAGAGGTCCGTTTTGCAGCCTTCACTGCCAAAGATCTACCGGCTCTCCATTGTGCTATCAGTCAATTGCACACCTATTGGAAATACTTGGATTCCCAGTGTCCTGCATGAGGTTACCTTGTCTGTCTGCCTATCATACAAAGTCTGGAGGATTCCAATTCCCTCAGCTGTTCGTTTGTTCAACTCTGCATTTAACCCATTCATCACCTCGCCATCTACTACAGTTTCACAGTGATCTCCGGAACCCGCAAGTAACCCAATTCAGTACTTTTTCTATGTTGTCATTACAAGGATAATTCTTCACAGTCTCTCAGTTAACTCTTAAAACTCCATTGCAAATTCTTACAGTTAATTCTCCATGTCTGCATTAACCAGTTAAACACAAACTGCAGTTCAGCATCAAAGCCTGTTTATATTTGGACAATTCAACATTTATTCTTCAGCTTGTTTTTGCATATGTTTCCATGAACATTTCTTTTATTTATTTCTGAGTTTTCTCTTGCATATTATTCCTGTCATTCCTGCAATACTTCAGTATAATGATGATTAACAACTAGTCATTTAACTCCTTACTGAATTGTTACTTTAATAAATATATGAAACGGAACTTCCTTCGTCCTCCCTGTTTTCTTCATACCCCAGCACCTACCCCTGTGGTTGGTTCCAGGTTAACGGATTCACAAAAACACCCGGACCTGACAGTAAGCACTGGCCACATGGATCCGTCAAGTGACCAATTCGCAGGAGGCGGTGCTACGTCAAATATCCTTTCCCGTCTGGAAAACCAGGAGTCTATACAGACACAAATAGTGCAGTTTATGCAAACTATGGCAGACCGTTTAGAGACTCTTCATACAGCAATTAAAACGTCTCAAGTCCAGATTCCAACTCCGGTTGTCCCAGTTACCACTACAGCTTCTCCTGTGATGCTGCCTACGTCCCGCTTGCAGTTACCCTCTCCGAGTAAGTTTGACGGAACTCCAAAACTTTGCAGGGGATTCCTGAATCAATGCGAGATCCAGTTCGAACTGATGTCCGCCAGTTTCCCATCAGCTCGTTCTAAGGTCGCATATATTATTGCCCTCCTCTCCGGTCAGGCTCTGGAGTGGGCATCACCATTATGGGAGAGAGGTGATCCTATCCTCTCTAATTACAAAGAGTTTGTATCTTCTTTCCGGAGAATCTTTGACGAACCCGGCAGGACCACCTCAGCATCTTTGGAGATTCTCCGTCTACGTCAAGGTTTACGTCCTGTCAATCAATATATTGTTCAGTTTCGCACGTTGTCTTCAGAGTTAAACTGGAATGAGGAGGCCCTGATCGCCGCGTTTTGGAATGGACTTTCTGAGAGAATCAAGGACGATTTAACTATCCGGGATGTGCCAACTAAACTGGATGAATTGATTTCTCTCTGTAACAAACTTGACCTACGCTACAGGGAGCGATGTTTAGAGAAATCCAGGGCAGAGCGATCCAGTCCACGTTATCATCCTAGGCCTCGACAAGATTCTTCATCACAGTCTCCGGTAACGACAGACGAACCTATGCAGATTGGGCGCTCTCGCCTCACAGAAGAGGAACGACTTCGTCGTCGACAGGGTAACCTCTGCATGTACTGTGGGTCCTCTGAACACTTAGTTAAATTCTGCAAACTCCGACCGGGAAACTCTCGCTCCTAGCTTATTCAAGAGAGGTTAAGCTAGGAGTTACTCTAGAATCACGTTCTGGGAAAGAGCCGACCTTGTCTATTCAATTAGAAGTGCCAAGTTCTACAGTGAAAGTTTCAGCTCTCCTAGATTCTGGGGCAGCCGAGAACTTCATCTCCTCAGCCTTTGTCATGCGGTCTAAAGTTCAAACCATGCCTCTGGAAGCAGCAGTTGCCGTTACAGCAGTGGATGGAAGTCGAATTCCAGATGGTATAATTACTCATCGAACCGTATGTCTCAAGATGAAAGTTGGTGTGCTCCATTCCGAATACCTCTCCTTCTACGTGATTCCCAAAGCCTCTCAAGATGTGATACTTGGTTTACCTTGGCTGCAGAAACATAACCCTCAACTTAATTGGCAAACCATGGAAGTCCTTTCATGGGGTAAATCTTGTACCAAGAACTGTTTAGCCTCAATTGTACCTCTCCGGTCAATCAGCCTTCCCGACCTACCTCCGGTGTATCAATCCTTTGCGGATGTTTTCAGTAAACAAGCAGCAGACTCTCTACCTCCTCATCGCGAATGGGACTGCCCAATTGTCCTGGTTCCGGGTAAAACACCTCCTAGGGGACGAATTTATCCGCTATCCATCCCAGAGACGCAAGCTATGTCTGATTATATACAAGAAAATCTAACCAAAGGATTTATCAGACCATCTTCTTCACCTGCAGGAGCCGGATTCTTTTTCGTTAAGAAGAAGGACGGTGGGTTACGACCATGCATAGATTACCGTGGACTCAATGAGATCACTGTGAAAAACAAGTATCCATTACCCTTAATTCCAGAATTATTTGACCGGGTAAAAGGAGCTACTGTGTTTACAAAACTGGATCTCCGAGGGGCCTACAATTTAATCCGCATCCGAGAAGGGGACGAGTGGAAGACTGCTTTTAATACCCGGGATGGGCATTACGAATACCTTGTAATGCCTTTCGGTCTTTGTAATGCACCTGCAGTTTTTCAAAGCTATGTGAATGAACTTTTTCGTGATCTTCTCTACAAGTGTCTAGTAGTGTACCTGGATGATATCCTAATATTCTCTAGGGATATAAAGTCTCACCGTCACCAAGTTAAAGAGGTACTGACACGTCTGAGGAAAAATCAACTTTATTGTAAGTTAGAGAAGTGCACTTTTGAAGTATCTTCCATACCGTTCCTTGGTTACATCATTTCTGGATCAGAGCTATGTATGGATCCCGGTAAGGTACAAGCTATCCGAGATTGGTCCACTCCTACAACTCTCAAGGGGATTCAGCGATTTCTCGGCTTTGCTAATTTCTATAGGAGATTCATTAAGAATTATTCTACGTTAGCTGCTCCCATCACAGCCCTAACTCGTAAGGGAGCAAATCCTACGAACTGGTCTTCAGAAGCAATCAAAGCCTTCTCTGATTTAAAGCAAGCCTTTGTGTCAGCCCCCATTCTTCGACAGCCTGATCTGAATCGTCCCTTTCTACTAGAGGTGGATGCATCTACAGAAGCAGTAGGAGCTGTGTTGTCACAAGTCTTTGAAGATAAAAAGGTCCATCCCTGCGGATATTTCTCCCGTAAGTTCCTCCCGGCAGAACGTAATTATGCAATCGGTGAGCAAGAGTTACTTGCCATCAAGTTGGCATTTGAGGAGTGGAGATACCTTCTAGAAGGAGCTCAACATCGCATTACAGTTTATACTGATCATAAGAATCTTCTGTATCTGCAGTCAGCTCAGTGTTTGAATCCACGACAAGCCCGATGGGCGCTTTTCTTCTCACGATTTGATTTCAAACTCACCTATCGTCCAGGGTCTCAGAACAAAAAGGCAGATGCCCTTTCCCGGTCCTTTGCTTCTTCTGAATTAAATGATGCTACCACGAATCAAGCCATTGTGAATCCTAGGTCCTTTTTAATGACTCGAACCTCTCCAGTTCCTCCGCCTGGCAAGACCTTTGTCGCCACAAGTCTTCGAAAACGGCTGCTTACCTGGGCTCACTCCTCTTCCTTCATGGGTCATCCTGGGGTTCTAAAGACTCTCAAGTTTATTCAACAGTCTTATTGGTGGCCACGTCTCAAAGCCGATGTCCAAGAGTTTATAGCAGCATGTCCTAAATGTGCCCAACATAAGAGTCCAAGAAGTTCTCCACCAGGTTTGTTACATCCACTATCCATACCCAAACAACCATGGACTCATATCTCAATGGATTTCGTGACCGATCTACCTCCATCAAAAGGGCGAAATACCATTTGGGTGATAGTGGATCGATTTTCGAAAATGGCACATTTCATTCCATTAACTGGGTTACCATCAGCCCCTTTACTAGCCAAATTGTTCATCTCTGAAATCTTCAAGTTGCATGGCCTTCCTCGAGAAATTGTTTCTGATCGGGGAACACAGTTTGTGGCCAAGTTTTGGAGGTCGCTTTGTTCATCTTTAAATGTCAAGTTGAACTTTTCTTCTGCATATCATCCTCAGACAGATGGACAAACTGAGAGAGTCAACCAAGACCTTGAAACATTTCTCCGGCTATATATATCGTCCTCACAGGATGACTGGGTTGACTACCTTCCATTGGCAGAATTTGCTCATAATAATCTCTTCCATTCATCTTCAGAATCTACGCCCTTTTATATTAACTTCGGCTTTCATCCTCGTGTGCCAGAGTTTCATCCATTGCCAGCCCTAGAGGTCCCAGCGGCAGATCAAGAGCTTCAACGTCTATCTAGCATCTGGAGTTGTGTACGTAAGTCCTTGGTCAAAACTTCCGCTCGTTATAAATCTTTTGCAGATAAAAAACGTAAAGCTGTACCGAATTACAAAGTGGGAGACCAAGTTTGGATTTCTACGCGCAATCTCAAGTTCAAAGTTCCTTCTAAGAAATTTGCTCCCAGGTTTATTGGTCCATTTCCCATTGTAAAGGTACTCAACCCTGTGTCATACAAAGTCAAGCTGCCACCGTCTTTGAGAATTCCTAACGCCTTTCATACATCTTTACTGAAGCCTTTGATTCTCAATAAGTTCCGTACTACCCAGTCCGAATCTCCTAAAGTTCACTCTTTGCAGAATGAGGAATTTGAAGTTAAAGAGATTGTGGACTCACGTTCCCGATATGGACGTTTACAGTTTCTGGTCGACTGGAAGGGTTACGGCCCGGAGGAGAGATCCTGGGTTTTCTCTGAAGATGTTCATGCTCCAAGACTGGTACAGAAATACTTCTCCAAAAATCCTGACAAGGTTCAAAGGTGTTCGGAGACCACCCGTAGAAGAGGGGGTACTGTCACGAACCGGTCTCTCACCTTTGCGGGTTCTGGGGTTCATCTGTTGCCAGTGCGGTTGCTCGCGGTGCTGTGCGCCCGTGTGGGGACACGGCGTGATCAATGGCACAGGTAATGCAGAGTCTGGGAACTGTGAGTGCGGGGACCAAATGGCCTAAGGCACTGCGGTGTGTCTGCTGTATAGGAGGTGGCCATGTTGGAGACCAAATAGCTAATACTGAGCACTTGTGAAAACACCTGTGGGCAGGTGTAAGCCAATCCCGTGCTTGTGCTGCCTTTAAGTAGGCTGGGATTATGTCACTCTGGGCCAGTGCTTTGTTGTATCAAAGCTGTGCTCTAGCTCTGAACTCTCTCCGTGCATTCCTGTGTGATTCCCGTGGTCCAGATATCGCCTCCGTTCCCAGAGGTCCGTTTTGCAGCCTTCACTGCCAAAGATCTACCGGCTCTCCATTGTGCTATCAGTCAATTGCACACCTATTGGAAATACTTGGATTCCCAGTGTCCTGCATGAGGTTACCTTGTCTGTCTGCCTATCATACAAAGTCTGGAGGATTCCAATTCCCTCAGCTGTTCGTTTGTTCAACTCTGCATTTAACCCATTCATCACCTCGCCATCTACTACAGTTTCACAGTGATCTCCGGAACCCGCAAGTAACCCAATTCAGTACTTTTTCTATGTTGTCATTACAAGGATAATTCTTCACAGTCTCTCAGTTAACTCTTAAAACTCCATTGCAAATTCTTACAGTTAATTCTCCATGTCTGCATTAACCAGTTAAACACAAACTGCAGTTCAGCATCAAAGCCTGTTTATATTTGGACAATTCAACATTTATTCTTCAGCTTGTTTTTGCATATGTTTCCATGAACATTTCTTTTATTTATTTCTGAGTTTTCTCTTGCATATTATTCCTGTCATTCCTGCAATACTTCAGTATAATGATGATTAACAACTAGTCATTTAACTCCTTACTGAATTGTTACTTTAATAAATATATGAAACGGAACTTCCTTCGTCCTCCCTGTTTTCTTCATACCCCAGCACCTACCCCTGTGGTTGGTTCCAGGTTAACGGATTCACAAAAACACCCGGACCTGACAACAAGCTGATTCCATTGCCTCCGGGTGTTCTGCCCTGGCTCCAAGTGTCAAAACATTACATGCAATAGAATGTCATATTTTTGCAAGGAAAAACCTTCAGTCCACAAATTTCACAATCTGTAATTTCTTATTTTTGTTTTTCACAGTAGCCAGCTGCAATGGTCTTAGATTCACTGCACAGTAGAATATATATACTATGTCTATTTCAGATATAATGTTAGGTATGTGTCAATTTACAAATTAGGTGCAGAATGGTATTCTATGGAATGGTAAAACAAGCATGAAACAGCAAAGGAAATATCTTGATAATTATGTCATCTGGATGTTGCTCCTTTGTCGAATGGTCTTTTACAGCACCAAAAAATTGCAGAAAAGTTTAATAACATGAATTAATCTCCACGTGCAACCTAATTTTTCTATTATAAATGGCATCCCTCTAGAAACCATTTAATATCTGATAGTTGTAATGCGATCATTTTTAAATACAGATTGTAAACAAATAGGGTCTTTGCAACATTTGTCTGATATGTTCTTGGATTTCTATCAATAGGTAGGTTTTATCCACATACTGAACTACATTATTTAATGTTTCTATTTATAAATGAAAACCTGGCAGCAGAGTTGGTAAATTGGTCAGCATTACTGCCACACAGCTCTGGGATCATGAGCTCAATTCCCAAGGCACTATCTGTGTGGACTTTATATGCTCTTCGTGGGGTTTTGTGAGTTTTCCCCATCTCCAGTTTCTCTCCAAACTCCAAAACATAGTGGCATGTTAATTGGCCTCTGATAAAAAAGTAATCCTACTGTGTATATGTGTGTTCATTTGATAGACTCCACTGGGTCAGGGATTAATGTGCATGACTACAGTAAATGTTATCTATAAAGAGCTGCATAATGCGTGTACTATATAAATAGCTTAATAAGTAATAAAAAAATAAAGAATTTCGATGCTTAATTTTGACCTCACACTCATACCTTTGTTTTGAAATGAATATACTGTATTTTCACTGGCTGTCAGTGTGTACCATAAATTGGATGTGGATTAAAAGATTGACATTGTCTAGATAGACTATCAATAAGTCGGCACCAGATGGTCGACAGTCAAAAGGTTGCATGCAAATGGTTGACACAAAAAGGTGACATGTTTTTGTGTTATTATAACCCTAATCCTAACCCTAAAGCTCCCCATACTGCCAAACCCTCACTGATTCCTCCACCAGCTTATACCTAACCGTCTTCCAAGCGCCTAACCCTTACTCTAAATCTAACTCTAACCCTAAAAATCATAAAAAAACACATGTTGACCTTTTTTGTGTTGACCATTTACTAGAGATGAGCGGGTTCGGTCCTCGGGATCTGAAACCCCCCCCCCGAACTTCACCTATTTTACACGGTTCCGAGGCAGCCTTGGATGTTCCCGCCTTGCTCGGTTAACCAGAACGCGCCCGAACATCACCATCCCGCTGTCGGATTGTCGCGAGATTCGTATTCTATATAAGGAGCCGCGCGTCGCCGCCATGTTCACTTGTGCATTGGAGATTGAACAGAGAGGACTTGGCAGCATTCTCTCACTGAAAAGACTCCATAATCTGTGCTCAGTGTGCTGCAAATATCTGTGCTCAGTGTGCTGCAAATATCTACGTTCTCTGCCTGAAAACGCTCCATATCTGTGCTCAGTGTGCTGCAAATATCTGATCAGTGTGCTGCATTGTGGGGACTGGGGACCACCAGTATATAATAATTATAGTAGTACAGTACAGTAGGCCATTGCTGTATCTTGCAGCTCTGTGTCCCTGCAAGTATCCATTCCATATCTGTGCGTCATTTTTGTGAGCAGTATATATAGTATTACAGTGCAGCATTTAGGTGACTAACAGTATATAGTTGTACAGTAGGCCATTGCTGTTTCTCGCAGCTCTGTGTCACTGCAAGTTTCCATTCCATATTTGTGTGGCATCTTTGTGAGCAGTATATATAGTATTACAGTGCAGCATTTTGGTGACCAACAGTATATAAGCACATGAAGGGTGAGGGCCCTGCTCGTGAGAGCTTACATTCTAAAGGGGAGGGGTAGACAGACATGGGTGACACAGATGGGGTACATAGAGAACTTGGAACAGAGGGTTAGGAATCAGGATGAGATTTGGCTGGGTTTGGTGAAGAAGTGGACCCCCAGAAGGCACAAGTCAATACTTAACATTGCAACATTTTACTGGGCTATGCAGGAGAAAATAAAAAAATAGGGGAAAATAAAAAAAAAGAATCGATAACTTCTACCGCTTTCAAAAAGGTCAATGGAAGCTGAAATAATGGACAACTACCTTATGGAAGCCAGATACAGTATATCAAACATTACTTAGCAGAGTTAGGAATGAGTGCTTATGAAATACAGTAACATTTTGTCATAATATTTCCGAAACTGCATGGCTGGTCTCTTGCACTCTTTTGCTCTAATACACCACCTGCTTTAGGATTTATATTCAAAAACATTATGTCTCCATAATCCCAAAAACATCAGTCTTCTTCCAGTGATTTGGACCAATAATACCATTGATAAGAACGACTAATTCCTGTGATTTTGTCATTTTCTTCCAGTGATTTGGAGCAATAATACCATTGATTAGAATGCATAATTCCTGTGATTTTGTCATTTTCTTCTAGTGATTTGGACCAATAATACCATTGATTAGAATGAATAATTCCTGTGATTTTGTCATTTTCTTCCAGTGATTTGGCCCAATAATACCATTGATTAGAACGACTAATTCCTGTGATTTTGTCATTTTCTTCAAGTGATTTGGACTAATAATACCATTGATTAGAAGAACAAATAATTCCTGTGATATTGAGGTGTTTGTGTCGCTTAGCTTAGCCGTCCAGCAACCACAGTGCACCTCTTTTTCTCTTTTCTTTGCATCATCTGTTTGGGGCCAATTTTTTTAAGTGCCATCCTGTCTGACACTGCAGTGCCACTCCTAGATGGGCCAGGTGTTTGTGCCGCCCTCTTGGGTCGCTTTGCTTAGTCATCCAGTGACCTTGGTGCAAATTTTAGGACTAAAAATAGAATTGTGAGGTGTTCAGAATAGTGTAGATGTGCAGCATACATAGGCGCTCAAGCCGTAAGATGTATCCCTTGTATGAATTCGAGGGATGTGTTACACCAAACCAGAATGGGTTGGAAAAAAGTGCATTTAATAGTAAAGAACACTCACATGTATACAATACAGACAAATTAAAAACATATTAAAAAACATATATACACATTATTGCTCGGTAGGACTGTGAGGCAGTGGCTGGATCAAAAGTGCTTGTGCAGTAGAAATAGTGATCAAATCTCTCACCATCTATTGGCCCTGCGGTGGGCTAGCTTTACGGAAAAAGCAAGAATGGTCCGGTGCTGATTTAGCCCGGCGACGTGACGCGCACCACTAACGCAGGTGATAGGAATGGAAATCACCTGTATGGGTATAAAAGATCTACCCTGGCACAACATCCTCAATCCAAACTTGAAAAAGGTCACAATTAAACGACCGAAACGCGTTGTATCTGGATAGAGGACTGGACTGAGGAGCGGTGACATCACTAAAGGGATCCTTGAGCCTGATTCATGCTCTTTGCGGTGGTGCCGGGCTAAATCATCTACACTTTTTTTAAACATTTAGGGATTTATGTGTTTATCCCTCCAAGTGCAGTAACCAAGCAGCTCAGTCTTGTTCAATTGCGCACCCATTGTCATTGCATACCCTTTTTTCCTGATTCTAGGTGTTCAGAATAGACTGGAAATGAGTGGAGATTGTGGTTATTGAGGTTAATAATACTATAGGATCAAAATTACCCCCAAATGATTTAAGCTGTTTTTGATGGGTTTTTGAAAAAAAAAACACTCTAATCCAAAACACACCCGAATCCGACAAAAAAATTTCAGGGAGGTTTTGCCAAACGCATCCGAATCCAAAACACGGCCGCGGAACCGAATCCAAAACCAAAACACAAAACCCGAAAAACATCCAGTGCACATCTCTACCATTTATTTGTCGACTTATAACACAGTAAACCTAAGTCCATGTTAACCACTTAAATGTTGACCCTTTGATCATGTTGACCTAATTGATTTTGTCGACCTATAGACTGTCAACCATCTGGTGTTGACCTATTGACTGTTTATTTATGGTCTGTCTTCCATCCGCATAACCCAGAAATTCTGTTGCAAGTAATGCTGCTGGATGGACTGTTAAATAAAAGGCTGAAATGGCTAATGCTTTATGGGACTAATCATCTATACAGCCTTGTAATCAGTGGTGGAATTACATCTGGTACATGGACAATGGAAGCTATGGGAATTGGTGCTGGGTGAGAATCTCTCATACAGTACCTTAGAATGAAATACCAAAATGGGGCTTCGCTGTGGATGCGCTGTTCTCTGTACATACTCTGAAGAGTTGGGATTCTGAGGCAGATGTTCAAACTACCAATCTAAACCCTCACAAATTCCTCCACTCCAAAAACATCTGCCCTCCTCATGAGATGCATTGCTTCTTGCCCATTAAGATTTACCTCTGATAGTTAGCAAGTATCTTGGGACTTTTACTGTAGTTCTACAATACCTGAAAAGCCACATGATGTCTAGTCCTTTTGTACTGTAGACTATAAGACCTTAAAAGCAAGGTCTTGCTCTATACCTTTTACCCTTTAATGTAAGAAAAAACATATTCCTTTATGATTTATAATTCTGATATGAGGCACCCCCACCCCCAAAAAGGGAAGATACTGTATGGGGTATTTTCTGGATAGCTATGTAGTACAGTATGAATGCCAAAAATAAGGAAGTAAAGTATATGGTTAAATATACTGATATATTCTGTGACAGACTTATTACCATTTTAGTGCTAGAAATTCAGGGTTTCTTTGTAATTTGTTCATACAGGAGTATACTTTTAAAGAACATATTACTTCTGTAAGAAGTACAAGTGATAGATATGTCTAGGTTTTTTATTTATGTTATATAGTTATAATATTGTAAATATTTTAAAATGCTAATATTCGTAGTAGTCTAAACTCTTGTTCGAATGTAAGATTTTCTTTTTGTATTAAATATATTTATTGTAACACTAACATTCAATTGAGGTATTGCTTGGCAGTAGAATTGACTATGTTCAGTAAAAGCTGTACAATTTTGAACTATTGTAAAATACATGATTCAGTTATTATAATGTCCCTTTAAAATAAACCATACAATTTTTGCTACACCTGACTGGCCAAAAGATTACTTTCTTTTCAAATTCAAACACAGTTATTCAGACTGCACAATGGCTCTTCAAACCAGGAATTGTGACCTGGTAATTTAACATTCTCTACCTTGAGTGACTTCCATGTTGATTTAAAGACATTGCTTAATTTTATTTTGCCAAGATGTTTTGCAATGTCAAATAAATCATTTGATAAATTGTTAACAAAATATCTTATGAAATGTTTGCCACCAGAGCCATATTTTCTAAGCAGGTTGATAATATAAATATACACTGTGTGGATGTATGTACTGTGTGTGTGTGTGTGTGTGTGTGTGTGTGTGTACGTGTGTGTGTGTGTGTGTGTGTACGTGCATGTGTGTATCTATATCTATCTGTCTATCTATCTATTCACATTATAAGTCACATATTTATGACCACCAGCTAATACCCAGAGTAACCGCTGTGTTCAGCATGGACAGGTGCTAGACACTATAGAAATACCGAAGCGCTAAATGTTCATATTCGCGACAGGGAAGACAGTACTGTATGTGTCGTAATGACACAGCAAGCAACTGTGAATCTTATTCGCTGTTGGTAATAAACCTCTGTGGGTTTATAATAATAATGTTTGTTTGCAAAACTAACTGCGCTCAAGAATTCACAGAAACAATGCAAACTGACAATTACGTATGTTGTAACAATCAATTAACTATACTGTGCATCGTTTCTTTGATATTTTGTTATTGATATTTGTTACATTTATTGAATGTATTTAATAAATATTTTCTTAATAACATATTGGCATTGTCAGTTTGCATTGTTTCTGTGAATTCTTGAGTGCAGTTAGTTTTGCAAACAGGTGCTAGAAAGGCTGAACTGTCATTTTAGACATACATCTAGTAGCCAGGTTCATTTTGACGGTGAGCTGCTCCACTGTAGCATGTCAGTCGGCCCTCACGCACCTTTGTAGCCAACATTCACCTCTCACATCAATGACACTTGGTGCTCCGCAGTTTCATTGTTGGTTATTTTGAATGGTGCCATTTGCCCAGTCAAGATACATCTTTACCACAGCAGCATGAGAACAGGTCACAAATTGTGCTGTTTCAGAAATACTGTCACCCTTGGCCCAAAAGCCGATTATTATCCCTTTTTGCAACTCAAAAAAATTGCTCCTTTTACCCATGACAGCGACAAGTGATGTGTGTGCAGATGGCCTTTCACACACCGTATATACCCACCAAGCCAGCGCACAACATGTGACATACTTTATGTGCTATGCACTGCCAACGTCAAATGTAGGAGGTGATCATAATCGTGTGTGTGTGTGTGTGTGTGTGTGTGTGTGTGTATTTTGCCATTTTTTGGACTAGTCACATACTGCTATTACTAATGTTATGCATATAACCATTGCTTTGACATAAACTAAAAGTAAATGAATAGAAGACCTAGACAATAAGCAATAACAATTCAAACAATTAATACGTAAAAATAAATAGAAAACAGAACTTCTTAAAAAAACAAACAATTGCAGTATAAATACAAAATGGCTACAAACAGTAAACATATTAAATAATAAAAACATTGAAGCAATTAATAAATTATTCAGTAGCATTTGCAGGATAATCAAGCAAGTTGTTCATCCCCAATAAAAGTGAAAATCACATAAAGTAAGCAGTCCAGTAACATCTGCCAGCAGCATGGATAAATTTCTCATGCATCTTCATCGGCAACAGTCTCATCACTGGCCTCCTCGGAACAGTTTTAAGTAGTCCTGTGTCTTTGGATCCAACGCAATCTAATCTTGTAATGCAATCCATAATTCACAAGTAGAATATATGGGCACTAGGGCAGCTGCTATTAGGGGTAGATTACAATGCCAATTCATTCATAGGCAAGCTACTTTATGTATTGCTGACTTTGCAAAAACACATACCAGTATAAACTTCAGAATATCCTCAAAAAAGAGAAGACTTTGCAAGAGATGCTCTTCGTTCCCATGAAATTTTGATGCATTATTGCCATCTGCTAAGGCCTGTAGAAAATTGCACCATCTGAAAAAAAAATATGAATTTCTATATTATCAACTAAAGCAAGAGATATTAATGAGATGGAATTTGACATTTTATATGCTTGAGAGAATGGAGGAACAGCAGTAAGCCATCAATAGCTACACATATAACCATGATATAGGGGGAGATTTAACAAAGTTTGATGAGAGATAAAATGAAGAAAGATAAAGTACCTATCACTGACCTGGGTTGAGAGTGTTGTGAACTCGGGGGTTCTTCCGGTGACTGGGAAGGGGAACCACAGCTGGGCCGAAGTAGAGATGGCTGAATGTAGGTTTTCTTCATGCAGGATTTAGCGGCAGGCAAGGTTCGTGACGGATACTGGAAGCCACCTGAAAGACAAGGACTTGAGAACGGTGCTGGTGAATACTGTGAGTGATGCTGAAGAATCACTGTGAGCGATGCTGAGGAGCACTGGGGTTGAGGCTGACAAACACAGAGATAGGGATTTAAGGACGATGCTGAAAGCACAGTGATTTAGAGGATTTGTGAGAGATGTTGAAGAACACTGTGACAATTGATTGTGAGTGTTGCTGAAGCAATTGGTAACAAATGATCGTGAGCGTTGCTGAAGCACACGATGACAAAGGACTGTGAGCGTTGCTTTAGCACACGGTGACCAATGATTGTGAGCGTTGCTGAAGCACACGGTGACCGATGATTGTGAGTGTTGCTGAAGCACAAGGATGCTGGGAGCACAGAGGTCCGTGCAGCAGAAGAGCACGCTGAATGCTGGACCATAGGATGCTGGAAGCACAGAGGTCCGTGCAGCAGAGGAGCACGCTGAATGCTGGAGCACAGGATGCTGGAAGCACAGAGGTCCGTGCAGCAGAGGAGCACGCTGAATGCTGGAGCACAGGATGCTGGAAGCACAGAAGCTCATTTGGCAGAAGTAGGAGACACTTAGAACGCTGAAGCACTGGAGTTCTGTTATCCAAGAAAGAGATGAAACTCAGGCACCGGAGCTCTGCCCCGGCATCTGTATTTGAACTTCCCGCCTCCGTCTGATTAGCGGGAAGCGCCGATGATGTCACCCGCCCACTCATCCTCCGTGGACACCGGGCGGTCATCCTGCCGGGCTCATCGAAGATTCTTTGAAAGGACGTGATGAAGTCAGTGTAGTTGGAAACCAATGGATCAGATCGTTCCCATAGTGGAGACACCCAATCCAACGCTGACCCTTCGAGCAGGGAAATAATATACGCCACCTTAGACCGATCCGTAGGTAAATTATGTGAGAGAAGCTCGAAGTGCACTTCGCACTGGTTTAAAAAACCACGGCAATTCTTTGGATTCCCATTATAGTGGGAAGGAGTAGGAAGCTGAAGGCGTGACCTGGTACCGGCCGAAGGTTGGACATTACTGGAAACGGCAACTGGAGCGGTTACGGGAACTGGAACCGGAATTACTGAAGCTAAGGATGCTTGAATTTGATCCAATCGCCTCCTGACTCTGAACTCGGGAAGCCGAATTTTGGATGGTGCTCGACTCTGTGTTCCGATCCCCCGGGTCCATGGGGCCTGAGTATACTATCACTGACCTGGGTTGAGAGTGTTGTGAACTCAGGGGGTTCTTCCGGTGACCGGGAAGGGGAACCACAGCTGGGCTGAAGTAGAGATGGCTGAATGTAGGTTTTCTTCATGCAGGATTTAGCGGCAGGCAAGGTTCGTGACGGATACTGGAAGCCACCTGAAAGACAAGGACTTGAGAACCGTGCTGGTGAATACTGTGAGTGATGCTGAAGAATCACTGTGAGCGATGCTGAGGAGCACTGGGGTTGAGGCTGACAAGCACAGAGATAGGGATTTAAGGACGATGCTGAAAGCACAGTGATTAAGAGGATTTGTGAGCGATGTTGAAGAACACTGTGACAATTGATTGTGAGTATTGCTGAAGCACTTGGTAACAAATGATCGTGAGCGTTGCTGAAGCACACGGTGACAAAGGACTGTGAGCGTTGCTGTAGCACACGGTGACCGATGATTGTGAGCGTTGCTGAAGCACAAGGATGCTGGAAGCACAGAGGTCCGTGCAACAGAAGAGCACGCTGAATGCTGGAGCACAGGATGCTGGAAGCACAGAGGTCCATGCAGCAGAGGAGCACGCTGAATGCTGGAGCACAGGATGCTGGAAGCACAGAGGTCCGTGCAGCAGAGGAGCACGCTGAATGCTGGAGCACAGGATGCTGGAAGCACAGAAGCTCATTTGGCAGAAGTAGGAGACACTTAGAACGCTGGAGCACTGGAGTTCTCTTATCCAAGAAAGAGATGATACTCAGGCGCCGGAGCTCTGCCCGGCGTCTGAATTTGAACTTCCCACCTCCGTCTGATTGGCGGGGAGCGCCGATGACGTCACCCACCCACTCATCCTCCGTGGATGCCGGGGCGTACCCGCGGCGTCCACATTCTGAATGACCGCCGGGACCATCGCCAACGGGACATCGAGACCCGGAGACCACCAGCGGGGTCGGCCGCCCGGACACCCAGCGCACCCGAAGGGGTAAGCGCGGTGGCCGCGGCGGTGTGACAGTACCAACCAATCAGCTCCTCTGAGGGGCGAGTTGGGCTGCCGGGGTGCTGGACTGAATCCTAGTCGGCTAGTCCCATTGTCCCCTGGGCGGCTACCCGTTACCCAACTTCAGGTGGCTGCCATGATCAGGAGCTCAGCTCTGATCCAGCAGCATTAACTGAGAGCTTCTGCACATGTGCAAAAGCTCAATAAAGACCAAGTAAACATGGCCGCCAGGGCGGCTGCTGGGCATGCACAACCACAACAGCTCCCCTTTAAGCCTTTGCAGAGCCTAGGCTGTCAATCAGAACTGACTGCTCCATCTCCAGCTCACTTGCAAAAACTAAAAACAATCAGGATGAGCTGCCTGCCTGCTGCTGCTGCTATGTAACAATAGGAACCAGCGCCCAGCCAGTACCTGTATGTTTACTATGTTTAGAAGAACTAGCTATATATATATATATATATATATATATATACACTGCTCAAAAAAATAAAGGGAACACTTAAACAACACAATGTAACTCCAAGTCAATCACACTTCTGTGGAATCAAACTGTCCACTTAGGAAGCAACACTGATTGACAATCACTTTCTTATGCTGTTGTGCAAATGGAATAAGACAACAGGTGGAAATTATAGGCACTTAGCAAGACACCCCCAATAAAGGAGTTGTTCTGCAGGTGGTGACCACAGACCACTTCTCAGCTCCTATGCTTTATGGCTGATGTTTTGGTCACTTTTGAAAGCTGGCGGTGCTTTCACTCTAGTGGTAGCATGAGACGGAGTCTACAACCCACACAAGTGGCTCAGGTAGTGCAGCTCATCCAGGATGGCACATCAATGCGAGCTGTGGCAAGAAGGTTTGCTGTGTCTGTCAGCGTAGTGTCCAGAGCATGGAGGCGCTACAAGGAGACAGGCCAGTACATCAGGAGACGTGGAGGAGGCCGTAGGAGGGCAACAACCCAGCAGCAGGACTGCTACCTCCGCCTTTGTGCAAGGAGGAACAGGAGGAGCACTGCCAGAGTCCTGTAAAATAACCTCCAGCAAGCCACAAATGTGCATGTGTCTACTCAAACGATCAGAAACAGACTCCATGATGGTGGTATGAGGGCCCAACGTCCACAGGTGGGGGTTGTGCTTACAGCCCAACACCGTGCAGGACGTTTGGCATTTGCCAGAGAACACCAAGATTGGCAATAAAGTATATACTGGTGGTCAGCAAACTGTGCAAAACTGAAATGCACCACAGGTATGGATGGATAGTATACTTGCCGACACAGAGGTAGTTAGTGCAGTGGCCCACTATACCGTACTGCTATATATTATATACTGGTGGACAGCAAACTTTGCAAAACTGAAATGCACCACAGGTATGGATGGATAGTATACTTGACGACACAGAGGTGAAAATGGCGGCGACGCGCGGCTCCTTATATAGAATACGAATCTCGCGAGAATCCGACAGCTGGATGATGACGTTCGGGCGCGCTCGGGTTAACCGAGCAAGGCGGGTGGATCCGAGTCTGCCTCGGACCCGTGTAAAATGGGTGAAGTTCGCGGGGGGGTTCGGATTCCGAGGAACCGAACCCGCTCATCTCTTACATATATATATATATATATATATATATATATATATTTGAATATAAAATCACTTAAGTATACTGCGCCCAGATATTTTAATGAACAACAATTAGTCCACATTTCACAGAGGTGAGAAAAAAATGTTCTTTCACTCAGTTACTATTTACTACGTCAGAGTTCTTTCCATCCATAGCAATTCTTTGGACCATGTCCTCTCCTCTATTATTCCCCACAGTCCACCGGGTCACACAAATCTATAGAAAATATAAATAGCGGAGGCACTCCATAGTGCATTAATAGATTTATTAAGTTAAAACACAATCTGCACAACACTACAAGTCAATTGTAGCCTCCTGTACCATTAAAATCAACTGTGTGGGCTGGCTACCACATGGTTTGAATCAAATATATTCCACCAGGCAATGCTCCAACCCCCTATGGCACCTGTTGGAATCCTACACCACACTGCCCCATCTCTAAATCAGGAATTACTGCTTGTCGGACCACCTCAAGTATAGCCTCCCGGCGTTGTCAGACTGCTTGTGGTAACATCAGAAGACCACGCCCTAACGCATTTCGTGGAGCACTTCATCAGGGGGATGGTCTCTCTGATGTTTGTCCACATCTAAATACTCAACTATGTCTAATCATTTTATGTTGAATGGACACTCTGCCTTCTTCACCAATAAGCAGCACCTGCCCCTATTATTAGCAACAAACTTCTCATTTAGTAGGTACACATTTCAGCACTAGATACAATCTGACACATTAAATTTCACATACAGTATTTATACACATAGTTCAACATGCCTTATACTATGGGCTGGATCCATTGATTAAAGCCACTGATACATTACTAGCGGAATTCCGTACATCAACACATCGAATCACTTAAACCAATAAAAAATAAACTAACATACATTTTACATTTTCAGTCTAGAGATGAGCGCCTGAAATTTTTCGGGTTTTGTGTTTTGGTTTTGGGTTCGGTTCCGCGGCCGTGTTTTGGGTTCGAACGCGTTTTGGCAAAACCTCACCGAATTTTTTTTGTCGGATTCGGGTGTGTTTTGGATTCGGGTGTTTTTTTCAAAAAACACTAAAAAACAGCTTAAATCATAGAATTTGGGGGTCATTTTGATCCCAAAGTATTATTAACCTCAAAAACCATAATTTACACTCATTTTCAGTCTATTCTGAATACCTCACACCTCACAATATTATTTTTAGTCCTAAAATTTGCACCGAGGTCGCTGTGTGAGTAAGATAAGCGACCCTAGTGGCCGACACAAACACCGGGCCCATCTAGGAGTGGCACTGCAGTGTCACGCAGGATGTCCCTTCCAAAAAACCCTCCCCAAACAGCACATGACGCAAAGAAAAAAAGAGGCGCAATGAGGTAGCTGACTGTGTGAGTAAGATCAGCGACCCTAGTGGCCGACACAAACACCGGGCCCATCTAGGAGTGGCACTGCAGTGTCACGCAGGATGGCCCTTCCAAAAAACCCTCCCCAATCAGCACATGATGCAAAGAAAAAGAAAAGAAAAAAGAGGTGCAAGATGGAATTGTCCTTGGGCCCTCCCACCCACCCTTATGTTGTATAAACAAAACAGGACATGCACACTTTAACCAACCCATCATTTCAGTGACAGGGTCTGCCACACGACTGTGACTGATATGACGGGTTGGTTTGGACCCCCCCCAAAAAAGAAGCAATTAATCTCTCCTTGCACAAACTGGCTCTACAGAGGCAAGATGTCCACCTCATCTTCACCCTCCGATATATCACCGTGTACATCCCCCTCCTCACAGATTATCAATTCGTCCCCACTGGAATCCACCATCTCAGCTCCCTGTGTACTTTGTGGAGGCAATTGCTGCTGGTCAATGTCTCCGCGGAGGAATTGATTATAATTAATTTTAATGAACATCATCTTCTCCACATTTTCTGGATGTAACCTCGTACGCCGATTGCTGACAAGGTGAGCGGCGGCACTAAACACTCTTTCGGAGTACACACTTGTGGGAGGGCAACTTAGGTAGAATAAAGCCAGTTTGTGCAAGGGCCTCCAAATTGCCTCTTTTTCCTGCCAGTATAAGTACGGACTGTGTGACGTGCCTACTTGGATGCGGTCACTCATATAATCCTCCACCATTCTATCAATGTTGAGAGAATCATATGCAGTGACAGTAGACGACATGTCCGTAATCGTTGTCAGGTCCTTCAGTCCGGACCAGATGTCAGCATCAGCAGTCGCTCCAGACTGCCCTGCATCACCGCCAGCGGGTGGGCTCGGAATTCTGAGCCTTTTCCTCGCACCCCCAGTTGCGGGAGAATGTGAAGGAGGAGATGTTGACAGGTCGCGTTCCGCTTGACTTGACAATTTTGTCACCAGCAGGTCTTTCAACCCCAGCAGACCTGTGTCTGCCGGAAAGAGAGATCCAAGGTAGGCTTTAAATCTAGGATCGAGCACGGTGGCCAAAATGTAGTGCTCTGATTTCAACAGATTGACCACCCGTGAATCCTTGTTAAGCGAATTAAGGGCTGCATCCACAAGTCCCACATGCCTAGCGGAATCGCTCCCTTTTAGCTCCTTCTTCAATGCCTCCAGCTTCTTCTGCAAAAGCCTGATGAGGGGAATGACCTGACTCAGGCTGGCAGTGTCTGAACTGACTTCACGTGTGGCAAGTTCAAAGGGCATCAGAACCTTGCACAACGTTGAAATCATTCTCCACTGCACTTGAGACAGGTGCATTCCACCTACTATATCGTGCTCAATTGTATAGGCTTGAATGGCCTTTTGCTGCTCCTCCAACCTCTGAAGCATATAGAGGGTTGAATTCCACCTCGTTACCACTTCTTGCTTCAGATGATGGCAGGGCAGGTTCAGTAGTTTTTGGTGGTGCTCCAGTCTTCTGTACGTGGTGCCTGTACGCCGAAAGTGTCCCGCAATTTTTCTGGCCACCGACAGCATCTCTTGCACGCCCCTGTCGTTTTTTAAAAAATTCTGCACCACCAAATTCAAGGTATGTGCAAAACATGGGACGTGCTGGAATTTGCCCATATTTAATGCACACACAATATTGCTGGCGTTGTCCGATGCCACAAATCCACAGGAGAGTCCAATTGGGGTAAGCCATTCCGCGATGATCTTCCTCAGTTGCCGTAAGAGGTTTTCAGCTGTGTGCGTATTCTGGAAAGCGGTGATACAAAGCGTAGCCTGCCTAGGAAAGAGTTGGCGTTTGCGAGATGCTGCTACTGGTGCCGCCGCTGCTGTTCTTGCGGCGGGAGTCCATACATCTACCCAGTGGGCTGTCACAGTCATATAGTCCTGACCCTGCCCTGCTCCACTTGTCCACATGTCCGTGGTTAAGTGGACATTGGGTACAACTGCATTTTTTAGGACACTGGTGAGTCTTTTTCTGACGTCCGTGTACATTCTCGGTATCGCCTGCCTAGAGAAGTGGAACCTAGATGGTATTTGGTAACGGGGGCACACTGCCTCAATAAATTGTCTAGTTCCCTGTGAACTAACGGCGGATACCGGACGCACGTCTAACACCAACATAGTTGTCAAGGACTCAGTTATCCGCTTTGCAGTAGGATGACTGCTGTGATATTTCATCTTCCTCGCAAAGGACTGTTGAACAGTCAATTGCTTACTGGAAGTAGTACAAGTGGGCTTACGACTTCCCCTCTGGGATGACCATCGACTCCCAGCGGCAACAACAGCAGCGCCAGCAGCAGTAGGCGTTACACGCAAGGTTGCATCGGAGGAATCCCAGGCAGGAGAGGACTCGTCAGAATTGCCAGTGACATGGCCTGCAGGACTATTGGCATTCCTGGGGAAGGAGGAAATTGACACTGGTGGGGTGGTGGGGTGGTTTGCGTGAGCTTGGTTACAAGAGGAAGGGATTTACTGGTCAGTGGACTGCTTCCGCTGTCACCCAAAGTTTTTGAACTTGTCACTGACTTATTATGAATGCGCTGCAGGTGACGTATAAGGGAGGATGTTCCGAGGTGGTTAACGTCCATACCCCTACTTATTACAGCTTGACAAAGGGAACACACGGCTTGACACCTGTTGTCCGCATTTCTGGTGAAATACCTCCACACCGAAGAGCTGATTTTTTTGGTATTTTCACCTGGCATTTCAATGGCCATATTCCTCCCACGGACAACAGGTGTCTCCCCGGGTGCCTGACTTAAACAAACCACCTCACCATCAGAATCCTCCTGGTCAATTTCCTCCCCAGCGCCAGCAACACCCATATCCTCCTCATCCTGGTGTACTTCAACACTGACATCTTCAATCTGACTATCAGGAACTGGACTGCGGGTGCTCCTTCCAGCACTTGCAGGGGGCGTGCAAATGGTGGAAGGCGCATGCTCTTCACGTCCAGTGTTGGGAAGGTCAGGCATCGCAACCGACACAATTGGACTCTCCTTGTGGATTTGGGATTTCCAAGAATGCACAGTTCTTTGCTGTGCTGCTTTTGCCAGCTTGAGTCTTTTCATTTTTCTAGCGAGAGGCTGAGTGCTTCCATCCTCATGTGAAGCTGAACCACTAGCCATGAACATAGGCCAGGGCCTCAGCCGTTCCTTGCCACTCCGTGTGGTAAATGGCATATTGGCAAGTTTACGCTTCTCCTCCGACAATTTTATTTTAGGTTTTGGAGTCCTTTTTTTACTGATATTTGGTGTTTTGGATTTGACATGCTCTGTACTATGACATTGGGCATCGGCCTTGGCAGACGACGTTGCTGGCATTTCATCGTCTCGGCCATGACTAGTGGCAGCAGCTTCAGCACGAGGTGGAAGTGGATCTTGATCTTTCCCTAATTTTGGAACCTCAACATTTTTGTTCTCCATATTTTAATAGGCACAACTAAAAGGCACCTCAGGTAAACAATGGAGATGGATGGATTGGATACTAGTATACAATTATGGACGGGCTGCCGAGTGCCGACACAGAGGTAGCCACAGCCGTGAACTACCGCACTGTACTGTGTCTGCTGCTAATATATAGACTGGTTGATAAAGAGATAGTATACTCGTAACTAGTATGTATGTATAAAGAAAGAAAAAAAAAACCACGGTTAGGTGGTATATACAATTATGGACGGGCTGCCGAGTGCCGACACAGAGGTAGCCACAGCCGTGAACTACCGCACTGTACTGTGTCTGCTGCTAATATATAGACTGGTTGATAAAGAGATAGTATACTCGTAACTAGTATGTATGTATAAAGAAAGAAAAAAAAAACACGGTTAGGTGGTATATACAATTATGGACGGGCTGCCGAGTGCCGACACAGAGGTAGCCACAGCCGTGAACTACCGCACTGTACTGTGTCTGCTGCTAATATATAGACTGGTTGATAAAGAGATAGTATACTCGTAACTAGTATGTATGTATAAAGAAAGAAAAAAAAAACACGGTTAGGTGGTATATACAATTATGGACGGGCTGCCGAGTGCCGACACAGAGGTAGCCACAGCCGTGAACTACCGCACTGTACTGTGTCTGCTGCTAATATATAGACTGGTTGATAAAGAGATAGTATACTCGTAACTAGTATGTATGTATAAAGAAAGAAAAAAAAACCACGGTTAGGTGGTATATACAATTATGGACGGGCTGCCGAGTGCCGACACAGAGGTAGCCACAGCCGTGAACTACCGCACTGTACTGTGTCTGCTGCTAATATAGACTGGTTGATAAAGAGATAGTATACTCGTAACTAGTATGTATGTATAAAGAAAGAAAAAAAAACCACGGTTAGGTGGTATATACAATTATGGACGGGCTGCCGAGTGCCGACACAGAGGTAGCCACAGCCGTGAACTACCGCACTGTACTGTGTCTGCTGCTAATATATAGACTGGTTGATAAAGAGATAGTATACTCGTAACTAGTATGTATGTATAAAGAAAGAAAAAAAAAACACGGTTAGGTGGTATATACAATTATGGACGGGCTGCCGAGTGCCGACACAGAGGTAGCCACAGCCGTGAACTACCGCACTGTACTGTGTCTGCTGCTAATATATAGACTGGTTGATAAAGAGATAGTATACTCGTAACTAGTATGTATGTATAAAGAAAGAAAAAAAAACCACGGTTAGGTGGTATATACAATTATGGACGGGCTGCCGAGTGCCGACACAGAGGTAGCCACAGCCGTGAACTACCGCACTGTACTGTGTCTGCTGCTAATATATAGACTGGTTGATAAAGAGATAGTATACTCGTAACTAGTATGTATGTATAAAGAAAGAAAAAAAAACCACGGTTAGGTGGTATATACAATTATGGACGGGCTGCCGAGTGCCGACACAGAGGTAGCCACAGCCGTGAACTACCGCACTGTACTGTGTCTGCTGCTAATATATAGACTGGTTGATAAAGAGATAGTATACTCGTAACTAGAGATGAGCGGGTTCGGTTTCTCTGAAACCGAACCCGCACGAACTTCATGTTTTTTTTACGGGTCCGAGCAGACTCGGATCCTCCCGCCTTGCTCGGTTAACCCGAGCGCGCCCGAACGTCATCATGACGCTGTCGGATTCTCGCGAGACTCGGATTCTATATAAGGAGCCGCGCGTCGCCGCCATTTTCACACGTGCATTGAGATTGATAGGGAGAGGACGTGGCTGGCGTCCTCTCCATTAGAAATTAGATTAGAAGAGAGAGAGAGATTGTGCAGAGTCAGACAGAGTTTACCACAGTGACCAGTGCAGTTGTTGTTAGTTAACTTTTATTTATTTTAATATAATATATCCGTTCTCTGCTATATCCGTTCTCTGCCTGAAAAAAAACGATACACAGCAGCAGCCAGTCACACAGTGTGACTCAGTCTGTGTGCACTCAGCTCAGCCCAGTGTGCTGCACATCAATGTATAAAAGGCAAAGTTTATAATAATTGTGGGGGAGACTGGGGAGCACTGCAGGTTGTTATGTTATAGCAGGAGCCCCAGGAGTACATAATATTATATTAATTTAAAATTAAACAGTGCACACTTTTGCTGCAGGAGTGCCACTGCCAGTGTGACTAGTGGTGACCAGTGCCTGACCACCAGTATAGTAGTATATTGTTGTATGTATTGTATACTATCTCTTTATCAACCAGTCTATATTAGCAGCAGACACAGTACAGTGCGGTAGTTCACGGCTGTGGCTACCTCTGTGTCGGCAGTCGGAACTCGGCAGGCAGTCCGTCCATCCATAATTGTATTACAATATATACCACCTAACCGTGGTATTTTTTTTTCTTCTTTATACCGTTCGTCATAGTGTCATACTAGTTGTTACGAGTATACTACTATCTCTTTATCAACCAGTGTACAGTGCGGTAGTTCACGGCTGTGGCTACCTCTGTGTCGGCAGTCGGCAGGCAGTCCGTCCATCCATAATTGTATTATTATTATAATATATACCACCTAACCGTGGTTTTTTTTTTCATTCTTTATACCGTCATAGTGTCATACTAGTTGTTACGAGTATACTACTATCTCTTTATCAACCAGTGTACAGTGCGGTAGTTCACGGCTGTGGCTACCCTCTGTGTCGGCAGTCGGCAGGCAGTCCGTCCATCCATAATTGTATTATTATTATAATATATACCACCTAACCGTGGTTTTTTTTTCATTCTTTATACCGTCGTCATAGTGTCATACTAGTTGTTACGAGTATACTTACTATCTCTTTATCAACCAGTGTACAGTGCGGTAGTTCACGGCTGTGGCTACCTCTGTGTCGGCAGTCGGCAGGCAGTCCGTCCATCCATAATTGTATATTATTATATATATACCACCTAACCGTGGTTTTTTTTTCATTCTTTATACCGTCATAGTGTCATACTAGTTGTTACGAGTATACTACTATCTCTTTATCAACCAGTGTACAGTGCGGTAGTTCACGGCTGTGGCTACCTCTGTGTCGGCAGTCGGCAGGCAGTCCGTCCATCCATAATTGTATTATTATTATAATATATACCACCTAACCGTGGTTTTTTTTATACCACCTAACCGTGGCAGTCCGTCCATAATTGTATACTAGTATCCAATCCATCCATCTCCATTGTTTACCTGAGGTGCCTTTAGTTCTGCCTATAAAATATGGAGAACAAAAAAGTTGAGGTTCCAAAATTAGGGAAAGATCAAGATCCACTTCCACCTCGTGCTGAAGCTGCTGCCACTAGTCATGGCCGAGACGATGAAATGCCAGCAACGTCGTCTGCCAAGGCCGATGCCCAATGTCATAGTACAGAGCATGTCAAATCCAAAACACCAAATATCAGAAAAAAAAGGACTCAAAACCTAAAATAAAATTGTCGGAGGAGAAGCGTAAACTTGCCAATATGCCATTTACCACACGGAGTGGCAAGGAACGGCTGAGGCCCTGGCCTATGTTCATGGCTAGTGGTTCAGCTTCACATGAGGATGGAAGCACTCAGCCTCTCGCTAGAAAACTGAAAGACTCAAGCTGGCAAAAGCACCGCAAAGAACTGTGCGTTCTTTGAAATCCCAAATCCACAAGGAGAGTCCAATTGTGTCGTTTGCGATGCCTTGACCTTCCCAACACTGGACGTGAAGAGCATGCGCCTTCCACTATTTGCATGCCCCCTGCAAGTGCTGGAAGGAGCACCCGCAGTCCAGTTCCTGATAGTCAGATTGAAGATGTCAGTGTTGAAGTACACCAGGATGAGGAGGATATGGGTGTTGCTGGCGCTGGGGAGGAAATTGACCAGGAGGATTCTGATGGTGAGGTGGTTTGTTAAGTCAGGCACCCGGGGAGACACCTGTTGTCCCGTGGGAGGAATATGGCCGTTGACATGCCAGGTGAAAATACCAAAAAAATCAGCTCTTCGGTGTGGAGGTATTTCACCAGAAATGCGGACAACAGGTGTCAAGCCGTGTGTTCCTTTGTCAAGCTGTAATAAGTAGGGGTAAGGACGTTAACCACCTCGGAACATCCTCCCTTATACGTCACCTGCAGCGCATTCATAATAAGTCAGTGACAAGTTCAAAAACTTTGGGTGACAGCGGAAGCAGTCCACTGACCAGTAAATCCCTTCCTCTTGTAACCAAGCTCACGCAAACCACCCCACCAACTCCCTCAGTGTCAATTTCCTCCTTCCCCAGGAATGCCAATAGTCCTGCAGGCCATGTCACTGGCAAGTCTGACGAGTCCTCTCCTGCCTGTGATTCCTCCGATGCATCCTTGCGTGTAACGCCTACTGCTGCTGGCGCTGCTGTTGTTGCCGCTGGGAGTCGATGGTCATCCCAGAGGGGAAGTCGTAAGCCCACTTGTACTACTTCCAGTAAGCAATTGACTGTTCAACAGTCCTTTGCGAGGAAGATGAAATATCACAGCAGTCATCCTACTGCAAAGCGGATAACTGAGTCCTTGACAACTATGTTGGTGTTAGACGTGCGTCCGGTATCCGCCGTTAGTTCACAGGGAACTAGACAATTTATTGAGGCAGTGTGCCCCCGTTACCAAATACCATCTAGGTTCCACTTCTCTAGGCAGGCGATACCGAGAATGTACACGGACGTCAGAAAAAGACTCACCAGTGTCCTAAAAAATGCAGTTGTACCCAATGTCCACTTAACCACGGACATGTGGACAAGTGGAGCAGGGCAGGGTCAGGACTATATGACTGTGACAGCCCACTGGGTAGATGTATGGACTCCCGCCGCAAGAACAGCAGCGGCGGCACCAGTAGCAGCATCTCGCAAACGCCAACTCTTTCCTAGGCAGGCTACGCTTTGTATCACCGCTTTCCAGAATACGCACACAGCTGAAAACCTCTTACGGCAACTGAGGAAGATCATCGCGGAATGGCTTACCCCAATTGGACTCTCCTGTGGATTTGTGGCATCGGACAACGCCAGCAATATTGTGTGTGCATTAAATATGGGCAAATTCCAGCACGTCCCATGTTTTGCACATACCTTGAATTTGGTGGTGCAGAATTTTTTAAAAAACGACAGGGGCGTGCAAGAGATGCTGTCGGTGGCCAGAAAAATTGCGGGACACTTTCGGCGTACAGGCACCACGTACAGAAGACTGGAGCACCACCAAAAACTACTGAACCTGCCCTGCCATCATCTGAAGCAAGAAGTGGTAACGAGGTGGAATTCAACCCTCTATATGCTTCAGAGGTTGGAGGAGCAGCAAAAGGCCATTCAAGCCTATACAATTGAGCACGATATAGGAGATGGAATGCACCTGTCTCAAGTGCAGTGGAGAATGATTTCAACGTTGTGCAAGGTTCTGATGCCCTTTGAACTTGCCACACGTGAAGTCAGTTCAGACACTGCCAGCCTGAGTCAGGTCATTCCCCTCATCAGGCTTTTGCAGAAGAAGCTGGAGGCATTGAAGAAGGAGCTAACACGGAGCGATTCCGCTAGGCATGTGGACTTGTGGATGCAGCCCTTAATTCGCTTAACAAGGATTCACGGGTGGTCAATCTGTTGAAATCAGAGCACTACATTTTGGCCACCGTGCTCGATCCTAGATTTAAAGCCTACCTTGGATCTCTCTTTCCGGCAGACACAGGTCTGCTGGGGTTGAAAGACCTGCTGGTGACAAAATTGTCAAGTCAAGCGGAACGCGACCTGTCAACATCTCCTCCTTCACATTCTCCCGCAACTGGGGGTGCGAGGAAAAGGCTCAGAATTCCGAGCCCACCCGCTGGCGGTGATGCAGGGCAGTCTGGAGCGACTGCTGATGCTGACATCTGGTCCGGACTGAAGGACCTGACAACGATTACGGACATGTCGTCTACTGTCACTGCATATGATTCTCTCAACATTGATAGAATGGTGGAGGATTATATGAGTGACCGCATCCAAGTAGGCACGTCACACAGTCCGTACTTATACTGGCAGGAAAAAGAGGCAATTTGGAGGCCCTTGCACAAACTGGCTTTATTCTACCTAAGTTGCCCTCCCACAAGTGTGTACTCCGAAAGAGTGTTTAGTGCCGCCGCTCACCTTGTCAGCAATCGGCGTACGAGGTTACATCCAGAAAATGTGGAGAAGATGATGTTCATTAAAATGAATTATAATCAATTCCTCCGCGGAGACATTGACCAGCAGCAATTGCCTCCACAAAGTACACAGGGAGCTGAGAAGGTGGATTCCAGTGGGGACGAATTGATAATCTGTGAGGAGGGGGATGTACACGGTGATATATCGGAGGGTGAAGATGAGGTGGACATCTTGCCTCTGTAGAGCCAGTTTGTGCAAGGAGAGATTAATTGCTTCTTTTTTGGGGGGGGTCCAAACCAACCCGTCATATCAGTCACAGTCGTGTGGCAGACCCTGTCACTGAAATGATGGGTTGGTTAAAGTGTGCATGTCCTGTTTTGTTTATACAACATAAGGGTGGGTGGGAGGGCCCAAGGATAATTCCATCTTGCACCTCTTTTTTCTTTTCTTTTTCTTTGCATCATGTGCTGATTGGGGAGGGTTTTTTGGAAGGGACATCCTGCGTGACACTGCAGTGCCACTCCTAGATGGGCCCGGTGTTTGTGTCGGCCACTAGGGTCGCTTATCTTTCTCACACAGTCAGCTACCTCATTGCGCCTCTTTTTTTCTTTGCGTCATGTGCTGTTTGGGGAGGGTTTTTTGGAAGGGACATCCTGCGTGACACTGCAGTGCCACTCCTAGATGGGCCCGGTGTTTGTGTCGGCCACTAGGGTCGCTTATCTTACTCACACAGCGACCTCGGTGCAAATTTTAGGACTAAAAATAATATTGTGAGGTGTGATGTGTTCAGAATAGGCTGAAAATGAGTGTAAATTATGTTTTTTGAGGTTAATAATACTTTGGGATCAAAATTACCCCCAAATTCTATGATTTAAGCTGTTTTTTAGGGTTTTTTGAAAAAAACACCCGAATCCAAAACACACCCGAATCCGACAAAAAAAATTCGGTGAGGTTTTGCCAAAACGCGGTCGAACCCAAAACACGGCCGCGGAACCGAACCCAAAACCAAAACACAAAACCCGAAAATTTCAGGCGCTCATCTCTACTCGTAACTAGTATGTATGTATAAAGAAAGAAAAAAAAACCACGGTTAGGTGGTATATACAATTATGGACGGGCTGCCGAGTGCCGACACAGAGGTAGCCACAGCCGTGAACTACCGCACTGTACTGTGTCTGCTGCTAATATAGACTGGTTGATAAAGAGATAGTATACTACTAATATTATATATACTGGTGGTCAGGTCACTGGTCACTAGTCACACTGGCAGTGGCACTCCTGCAGCAAAAGTGTGCACTGTTTAATTTTAATATAATATTATGTACTCCTGGCTCCTGCTATAACCTATAACTGGCACTGCAGTAGTGCTCCCCAGTCTCCCCCACAATTATAAGCTGTGTGAGCTGAGCAGTCAGACAGATATATAATATATATAGATGATGCAGCACACTGGCCTGAGCCTGAGCAGTGCACACAGATATGGTATGTGACTGACTGAGTCACTGTGTGTATCGCTTTTTTCAGGCAGAGAACGGATATATTAAATAAACTGCACTGTGTGTCTGGTGGTCACTCACTATATAATATATTATGTACTCCTGGCTCCTGCTATAACCTATAACTGGCACTGCAGTAGTGCTCCCCAGTCTCCCCCACAATTATAAGCTGTGTGAGCTGAGCAGTCAGACAGATATATATAATATTATATATAGATAATAGATGATGCAGCACACTGGCCTGAGCCTGAGCAGTGCACACAGATATGGTATGTGACTGAGTCACTGTGTGCTGTGTATCGCTTTTTTCAGGCAGAGCACGAATTATAAATAAAACTGGTGGTCACTATCAGCAAAACTCTGCACTGTACTGAGTACTCCTAATGCTCCCCAAAATTAGTAAATCAAGTGTCTCTCTAATCTATTCTAAACGGAGAGGACGCCAGCCACGTCCTCTCCCTATCAATCTCAATGCACGTGTGAAAATGGCGGCGACGCGCGGCTCCTTATATAGAATCCGAGTCTCGCGATAGAATCCGAGCCTCGCGAGAATCCGACAGCGTCATGATGACGTTCGGGCGCGCTCGGGTTAACCGAGCAAGGCGGGAAGATCCGAGTCGCTCGGACCCGTGAAAAAAAACATGAAGTTCTGGCGGGTTCGGATTCAGAGAAACCGAACCCGCTCATCTCTAATTTTCACACGGTCATTTCACAGGGATTTTAACCTGCCAGCTTTAAGAATTAATAATACCTTTTATATCCAGATCTCAAATACCGGGCAAAATGTAAATGTATGTTACTTTTTTATTGTTTTAAGTGAGACAAAGTAGTGAATTAGAAATATGTTGGGCATTACTAGGCAGTTACAGGGGGTTGGCTAATCAGATGTACAGTATTGCAGTGTGGGAGTGTTGCTTATAGAGATGCTGAATTGCTCACATTGGACGCCATACTCAGACAAACGATCTGCATCTAGCAGAGGACTGGTGAAAGTTATTATTATTATTATTATTATTACATTTATAAGGAGCCACAAGTGTTTCGCAGCGCCGTACACAGAGGCGGATTTAGACCTCATGGGACCCTAAGTAATACCCCAATTTGTGGCCCCCCTTCCATACAGTAGCCGATTATAGCAGGCGGATGGTATTTGTACTAGTGTATTGATTATTTATTACCAGTTATTTATATAGCGCACACATATTCCACAGCGCTTTACAGAACATTTGGTCATTCACATCAGCCCCTTCCTCAGTGGAGTTTACAGTCTATATTCCCTAACACATGTACACATTCACGCTAGGGTTCATTTTGTTGGGAGACAATTAACCTATCAGTATATTTTTGGATTGTGGGAGGAAACTGGAGTACCCGGAGGAACTCACGCAAGTACGGGGAGAATATACAATCTCCACACAGTTAGGGCCATAGTGGGAATTGAACCCATGACCTGAGTGCAATGAGGCAGTAACGCTAACCATTACACTGTCTGTGCTGCCCTTAAAATCACACCAGGCAGCTATCTAGTCACTGACTACCTGGAGTATTCAGCTAGACCAGCACTCAGACATTTTTGTCGGAAATCAGAAATGCCCTCCCGACTCCATGATCTGTCGGCGAGTCCCTTAGGGCCTGCAGGGCCCTTGCGGCTGCTTTGGATACCTACTTGTAAATCTGCTATTGCATGGTAGCCAGTTCGCTAACTTAATTGTCATGCCTCGCATAATGGAGTCACACTAAATTAATTGATATATAGTCAATACTGTCACAGTTACTGAGGGGTGCAAGAATGGATATTATAAGGGATGGGGGATTTGCTAATAGAGGATGGGTAATGTGCTACAATCAATATGTGTGTGTGTGTGTGTGGGGGGGGGGGGGGGGGCACTGATTTATAATGTAGGCACCCATACCTTATAATACTGATCATTACACCCAATTACATAGTGTTGACTGCATTATATATCAGTGGCTCTCCCCCTTCTTACTGATTGCAGTAACCTAGTAGGTCCCCCATCCCTTATAATACCCATTATTACACCCCTCAGTCAGTGTGACTGTATTGATTATTCTGTATAGCAGTGCCCCACTGATTGATTGTAGCAGGCATCTCCCATACACGGTAGTACTTAAAATACAGTATTATAGCATATTGACATATCACCAGTCAGTATGTGCCTCCTCCCTAGCCATGACTGTCACAGTCAGATGTTAGACACTGTACTTAAAATAACACTATCTATCCCCCCCCCCCCCCCCATAATGCCCCCCATCCTACCTGATTGGATTTTGAAATACGGTAGGTAGTGGATTTTATATTGTATGTAAAAAGTACTTTAATAAATTACACTGGATAATGTTTTTTTCTGCTCTCATCCTGGCTCTTCTATCTAAGCATTTGACATCATACTGATCGGTCACACACACAGTACTGCAGGACTGTGGACACAGGCATGTGCTGGAGCCAGCATCCAACAGCTGTATAATTACTGACAGACTGCCGGGAGTATTCAGCCAGCTCAGCTCTCTGACAATTTTGGTGAAGCTCATTTTCTGCCAGAAATGCCCTTTATACAGCCTTGTGGGTGGGCCCCCTGGGATCAGTGGGGCCCTAATTAGCTACTTTGGGTACATTGTGGTAAATCCTCCTCAGGCCGTACATACAACGCACATTAGAACTAGAGATGTGTGGCTGGCAATTTTCGTGTTTTGTGTTTTGCTTTTGGTTCTGGTTCCATCTTCATGTTTTGGATCTGGATTTGTTTTGCCAAAACCACCCTTTCTTGTTTTGGTTTTGGATCTGGATGATTTTTGAAAAAAACATAAAAACAGCTAAAATCACAGAATTTGGCAGTAGTTTTGATCCTACGGTATTATGAACCTCAATATCATTAATTTCCACTCATTTCCAGTCTATTCTGAACACCTCACATTATTGTTTTTAGGTCTAAAAGTTGCACCAAGGTAGCTGTATGACTAAGCTAAGCGACAAAAGTGTGCGTCACGAACACCTGGCCCATCTAGGAGTAGCACTGCAGTGTCAGACAGGTTGGGAGATTTAATAAATAGGCCCCAAACTGCACATCTTGCAAAGAAGAGAAAAAGGTACAATGAGCTAGTTATATGACTAAGCTAAGCGACACTAGTGTGCGACACAAACAACTGGCACATCTAGGAGTGGCACTGCAGTTGCAAACAGGATGGCACTTAAAATAACTAGTTCCCAAACAGCACATGATGCAAACTAGAAAAAGAGGTGCTGGAATTGTCCTTGGGCCCTCCCACCCACCATTATGTTGTATAAACAGGACATGCACACTTTAACAAACCAATCATTTCAGCGACAGGGTCTGCCACACGACTGTGGCTGAAATGACTGGTTTGTTTGGGCCCCCACCAAAAATGAAGCAATCAATCTCTCACTGCACAAAGTGGCTCTACAGAGGCAAGATGTTGACTTCATCCTCATCCTCCGATTCCTCACCTCTTTCACTGTGTACATCCTCCTCCTCACAGAGTATTAATTTGTCCCCACTGGAATCCACCATCACAGGTCCCTCTGTACTTTCTGGAGGCAATTGCTAGTAAAGGTCTTCCCGGAGGAATTTATAATTCATTTTGATGAACATCATCTTCTCCGCATTTTGTGGAAGTAACCTCCTACACTGATTGCTGACAAGGTTACCGGCTGCACTAAACACTTTTTCAGAGTACACAGTGGAGGTGGGGGCAACTTAGGTAAAATAAAGCCAGTTTGTGCAAGGGCATCCAAATTGCCTCTTTTTCTTGCCAGATTATATGTATGGACTGTCTGACATGCCTACTTGGAAGCTGTCACCCATATAATCCTCCACAATTCTTTCAATGGTGATAGAATCATATGCAGTGACAGTAGACATGTCCGTAATCGTTGGTAGGTTCTTCAGTCTGGACCAGATGTCAGCACGTGCTTTTGACTGCCCTGCATCACTGCCAGTGGGTGGGCTAGGAAATCTAATTATTTTCCTTGCAGCACCAGTTGCGGGAGAAAGTGAAGGAGGAGCTGTTGATGGGTCACGTTCTGCTTGAGTAGACAATTTTCTACCAGCAGGTCTTTGAACCTCTACAGACATGTGTCTGCCAGAAAGAGGAATACAGTGTTGGTTTTAAACCTAGGACTGAGAATGGTGGCCAAAATGTAGTGCTCTGATTTCAACAGATTGACCACCCTTGAATCCTGGCAAAGCGAATGAAGGGCTCCATCCACAAGTCCCACATACTTTGCGGAATCGCTCCGTCTTAGCTCCTCCTTCAATTTATCCAGCTGCTTCTGCAAAAGCCTGATGAGGGGAATGACCTGACTCAAGCTGGCAGTGTCTGAACAGACTTCAGATGTGGCAAGTTCGAAGGGTTGGAGAACTTTGCACAAGACGGAAATCATTCTCCACTGCACTTAAGTTAGGTGCATAACCCCTCCTTTGCCTATATCGTAGGTGGATGTATAGGCTTGAATGGCCTTTTGCTACTCCTCCATCCTCTGAAGCATATAGAGTGTTGAATTCCACCTCGTTACCACCTCTTGTGTCAGGAGTTGGCAGGGAAGGTTCAGGAGTGTTTGATGGCGATCCAGTCTTCCGCATGCAGTGGCTGTTTGCCGAAAGTGGCAAGCAATTTTTCTGGCCACCAACAGCATCTCCTGCATGCCCCTGTCATTTTTCAAAATTCTGCACCATTAAATTAATTGTAGGTGCAAAACATGGGACGTGCTGGAATTTGCCCAGATGTAATGCATGCATAATATTGGTGGCATTGTCCGATATCACAAATCCCCAGGAGAGTCTAAGTTGGGTAGGCCATTGTGTAATGATGTCCCTCAGTTTCCGTAAGAGGTTGTCAGCGGTGTGCCTCTTATGGAAAGTGGTGATACATAGCGTAGCCTGCCTAGGAATGAGTTTGCATTTGCGAAATGCTGCTATTGTTGCCGCTGCTCGTGTTGCTGCTTGAGGCCATACATCTACCCAGTGGTCTGTCACAGTCATATAGTCCTTAGTCTGCCCTGTTCCACTTGCCCACATGTCCGTGGTTCAGTGGACAGTGGGTACAACTGTATTTTGTAGGACACTGAGGACACTTTTTCTGACGGATCTGTACATACACTGTATCGCCTGCCTAGTGAAGTTGAACCTAGATGGGATTTGATACTGGGGACACAGTACCTCAAACAATTCCAACTGAACTAATGGCGTATACCGGACACAACACCAACATAGCTGTCAACGCCTCAGTTATCCGCATTGCAAAAGGATGACTGCTGTCATATTTCATCTTCCTCACAAAGGACTGTTGGACAGTCATTTACTGAGTTTAAGTAGTACAAGTGGTCTTTCGACTTCCCCTCTGGGATGAAGATCGACTCCCAGCAGCAACAACAGCAGCAGCAGCAACAGCAGCAGCAGGCGTACCACTCAAGGATCCTCCGTAGGAATCCCGGTTAGGAGAGGACTCCTCAGTCTTGCCAGTGACATGGCCTGTAGGACTTCTGATGTTCCTGACTGAGAAGGAAGTTGATGTTGAGGGAGTTGATGGTGTGGCTTGCAGGAGCTTGGGTACATGAGGAAGAAGGGATTTAGGTGTCAGTGGACTGCTTACGCTCTTACCCAAAGTTTCACAACTTGACACTGACTTCTGATGATTGTGCTGCAGGTGACATATAAGGGAGGATGTTCCTAGGTGGTTAACGTCCTTACCACTACTTATTACAGATTGACAGAGATAACACATGACTTGACACCTGTTGTCCGGATTTGTTGAGAAATAATTCCACACTGAAGATTTGGCTTTTTTGGTATTTTGCCCAGGCATCACAATGGGCTTATTCATCCCACAGACAACAGGTGTCTTCCCCGGTACCTGATTTAAACAAACCACATCAGCATCAGAATTCTTTTTGTCAACTTCCTCCTCAGCGCCAGCAACACTCATATCCTCATCCTGGTGTACTTCAACAGTGACATCTTCAATTTTAATATCATAAACTGGACAGTGGGTGTCCTTCCAGCACTTGCAGAGGGCATGCAAATTGTGGAAGGAACCACCTCTTCCCGACCAATGTTGGGAAGGTCATGCATCGCAACTACTGACACACTTTGACTCTCCTTGGGGATTTGTGATACCATCTTTGAACACACAGTTCTATGCTGTGCATTTTCCAGCTTAACTCTTATCATTTTTCTAGCGGGAGTATGAGGGCTTCCATCGTCGTGTGAAGCTGAACCACTAGTCATGAACATAGGCTAGGGCCTTTGCTGTTCCTTGCCACTCCGTGTCATAAATGGCATATTGGCAAGTTTACATTTCTCCTCAGACCATTTAAATTTATTTTTTTGGGTCTTTTTACTGAACTTTTGCTTTTTGGATTTTACATGTCCTCTACTATCACATTGGGCATCAACCTTGGCAGATGACGTTGATGGCATTTCATCATCTATTTCAAATTAAAGAGACTCCCGCACCAGATTATGGATAAATAATACTTTACAGGGAATATTTATAATCTAACATCTTGTGCTGATCAAACAAATATTTCAACACAATTGTGTTGCAGTGGTGCAGCTTGTTGATTTAAATATATAATTTTAAAGACAAGATAAAAAAAGCAAATCAACTTTTTATAGCTGCACTCATTCCCTGAATAAGTTTATTCAGGGAATGAGTGCAGCTATAAAAAGTTGATTTTCTTTTTTTCTCTTGTCTTTAAAATGTCATAATCTATGTCATGACTAGTAGCAGCAGCTTCAGCACTAGGAGGAAGTGGTTCTTGAGCTTTCCCTATTTTATCCTCCAAATTTTTTTTCTCCATTATTTTTATGGAGTTATATAACATTTGGAGTAAATAATATTCAGCACAGGAGAGCACCACTGAACTTATATGGCAGCACAACTGGACTGGATTTATATAGCAGTACCACTGGACATATACGGCAGTATCACTTGATTGGATTTATACGCCAGTGCCACTGGACTTATACGGCAGGATCACTGGAATTATATTGTAGGATCACTGGATTTATACGCCAGTACCTCTGGAATTATATGGCAGGATCACTGGAATTGTACGGCAGGATCACTGGAATTATATGGCAAGATCACCAGATTTATACACCAGTACCACTGGAATTATACGGCAGGATCACTGGATTTATACGCCAGTACCACTGGAATTATACACCAGTACCACTGGAATTATATGCCAGTACCACTGGAATTATGTGCCAGTACCACTGGAATTATACGGCAGGATCACTGGACTTATACGCCAGTACCACTAGAATTATACGGCAGGATCACTGGACTTATACGCCAGTACCACTAGAATTATACGGCAGGATCACTGGACTTATACGCCATTACCACAAGAATTATACAACAGGAGCACTGGAATTATACGGCAGCACCACTGAACTTATATGGCAGTACCACTGGACATATACGGCAGTATCACTGGACTGGACTTATACGCCAGTACCACTGGAATTATATGGCAGGATCACTGGAATTATATCTCAGGATCACTGGATTTATATGGCAGTACCACTGGACGTATACGGCAGTATCAATAGACATATACGGCAGTATCACTGGACATATACGGCAGTACCACTGGACATATACAGCAGCACCACTGGACATATACAGCAGCACAGGTACACCGCCACTGGACTGATGCAGGACAACCCAGCACCACTGCAATGGACTGGACTTATACAGCAACACTGGACATATGCCAGCAGAGGACACCACCACCACTGTGACTGGACTGATGCAGCACAATACACCTCCACTGAACTGATGCAGCACCACACACCACTGGACTGGACTTATACAGCAGCACTGGACATATGACAGCTGAGGACACAACCACTGTGACTGGACTGATGCAATACACTGAGTACGGGGACACATCCTCTCTCTACACTCTCCAATGCCGGAGTGAAAATGGTGATGGCGCGCTGTGACTTTTATGGAATCCAAACCCCACAAGAATCCGACAGTGGGATGATGACATTTTGCCTCATTCTGGTTTCTGAGTCAGGGGGGAAAAACCAAGCCTGACTCAGATCCAGGCTCGGGTGGTGAAGTTCGGGCGGGTTCAGTTCTCAGGGAACCGAACCCACTCATCTCTAATTAGAACAATACAGGGTATACAGAACTTAACACCACAGAAAATTAAAACTGAGCACAGGTAACAATTAGCACCACTTTTCTCAGTACACAATACAGCTGAGATGTCAGGAAGCAAAGAAGTAATCGGCATACTAGTGGGGGCGGGCAGCCATAGAAAGAGATGAACAGTCATGAGCAGAAGGAAATGCAGGTATAGTCACTGAGTAGTAGAGAGTGGTAATTCAAGTGCAAGAGAAGAGGGCTGCGAGAACAGGAGGGAATAGAGCCCTGCTCCAATAAGCTTACAATCTAGGGGAAGAGGGAGACAGACAGGGGACATGAGGTACAAGTAAGCGTAAGGTGGCCTAGTGTCAGGAAGTAAGCGAGGCAGAGAAGGCCAAGGCATGAGGATGTGAGAGTGGCCTCAAGACTGGGCTATGCGGAAGAGTAGACTTTGATGAACAGGTGAGTTTTCAGTGCCCGTTTTAAGCTTTGCAAGGTCTGGGAGAGTCTTATAGAGCAAGGGAGCTTGTTCAAGTGAAGAGGCAGCACGGGCAAAATCTTGAGCTGGGATGTAGTGACCAGGTTAGATGAGAGGCGATGGTCATTGGCCAAAGTTTCAATGATGTGACCAAAGGTGGCATCTAAAGATGGACAATGCAGGAATGCAGCATCTATAGACACTGGCAGGGGGCATCTCAGTCCTTGCGTATTTGGATGAACACCAGGGAAGGGCATTGGAGCGGCATTAGCCTAAACTTGCAGACACAACTGCAGCAAAAAAAGCAAGGAAGGCTGCAACTACATCCAACTTAGAATCAGGCCCTATGAGGAGGGATCATGTCCCTCTCAACAGACCCTACCCCCTTTAGGGCTGCTACCAGAAATTTCCTGGGCTGGTTTTCAAATCCAATCCTTGCCTGACTCCTGTCATTTTTCAAACACAGGGGTCTATTTACTAAGCCATAATGGAGATAAAGTGGACAAAGATAAAGTACCAGCCAATCAGCTCCTAACTGTCATTTTTTAAACACAGTCTGTGACATAGCAGTTAGGGGCTGATTAGCTGGTACTTTATCTCCGTCCACTTTATCTCAGTCCAAGGCTTAGTAAATAGACCTCATAGCCTGTAAATGACAGAAGCTCATTAATACTTTATTTATCTCAACTTTATATCTCTCCAAATTTTAATCTCACCAGTAGGGAGAGGGGGGAAATGTTACCTTACCACAGCATACTGCAAAATCCTTTCTACTGTGTTCTAAATTCTAAAGCCATTTGAAAGTGTAACAAAGGAGGTGAGTTTATGACACTATCAGCCTAAATCAAGCCACATCCTTAATTAACTACTCAAAAAGCATTTAAAGAAGCTAAAGGAGGGTATGATGAAAGCAAGTGATTCTGCAAACAGTGTTGGCCTAATACAGTAGATCAATGTCCTAATTCCCTTTGCATAGATCCAAGGGTGTGCAAGAACTTGCAAAATTCTACTACTTTTTGTCAACAATACTTGGTCCTAGGTTTAAGTCCTACAGTATGTTATGTCTTTTTTCCAAATGACTCTAGTCTTAAGACAAGTAAAGAGATTCTTGTGAGTTGATGGACCATGTACAACATCCTCAGATTCAGCTTTTACTGCTACTAGTAGTAGTAATAATACCAGGGGAAAACATGCAGTTTTTCCCAGATGAATGGATGTTATAACATTTGGACAGGCACAAATGATATGCCCAATTTTGACAGTGACATCTTTTTACCGATTAACATTGTGGTGCAGTGTAGAATAGTGGTGGGAAACTTTAATTTCAAAACACAAGTTAGCATCAAAGAGTATCCATTGGAGTTTTGGGAGCTTTGGAGTACCTAAGCTGTCCATCTTCCAATGTGTAATCTGAAAGAGGGTTTAGCACATAAGGGAACATTGTGATTGATCAATGTAGGAGGGCTATTGCCCAGTAATGTATAGACCAGTGGTGCTCAAACTTTTTTGAATCATGGCGCCCTAAAGTATCAGATTTATTTTCACGGCACCCGTAGGCCAAATGTTTCTTACTGAGAAATGTAAAAATAAATATTACATTACGTAAATTGTATTTATATGTCATCCTTAAGGTCAGTTATGTGGTGAGGGACAAGATTCACTGCTGTTTGTCCACATATTTATGATGAGCAGCCACCCGCACTGGTTTTACCTATTACATTGACCATAAATAATTTGAATTGGTCCTGGATCATCAATCCAAGGCACCCCTGCAATTGTCCTGAGGCACTCCAGGGAGCCATGGTACTCAGTTTGAGAATGACTGGTATAGACATTGGTGTTCATTATATTGAACTACATATATATTGAACTACAAATTGCATGAGGAACACCACAGTCATTCTTCAAAAAAATGGGTATGCAAGTCTAGATTCCAGTGTGGATGAACTCATATTGGGGAGGAAGAAGATAATCTTGATTTTAGCAATGAGGAGGATTATGCCTATGACAATGATGGAATTGTCAATGTTAACAGTGATAAAGATGATTGCTGAGTCCTAGGCCACATTGTTTTAAGTAATATATAATATTTTTTAATTGTAAACTAATTATATGATATTTGTTTCAGTCCACTTTTCAACAAGAGCAAAAAAAAAGTAAAACTTAGTTTATATTTCTTTTGTGGGAGCCCAAAATAAACATAGTTTCAACAGTACAAACAGATTTATATCCCCTGCAGAAGAGATAAATCTAATACCAATTTTTTGTTATTTTAAGAGTTTGCTTGTTGATAATTAGAGGTATACAGTTTTCAAAATGACCATCGTCGGCACAGTTATTATAGATTTACAGTTCTTGTTGTGACTGAGTACTATGTTTTAAATAAATACAGTAAATATGAAGGCTGCATGATGCTCATGTAATACTCTCCAGAGCTCTGGATGTCAGCAACTTGACCCCCTTCCTCCTCTTAAGGATCCTGAAGGAAAGGCATGCTCCACTTGCTGACAGCCAAGACTCTGTACCAGTACTGAACAAGCTGCATGCAGCTTTCATTTTTAAGAAAAGGGGTGTGGTGTGGATGTCCATGCTAAAAACCTGGCTAACATATAACGGAAGGGAATACAGCCTAAAAAAATTGGAAGGCAGCTGCTGGTGCCTGTTGCTCTGGAGTCTGGACCACCATTTAAATCTTCTTTCTTGCCATACATTTATTTTTTATATTTATGAATGTATTATTTAATAAATATTATTTTGCAGTGAATGTTTGGTTATTCAAATCAATCCCAGACCGTACTTTGCAAGCAGCCTGGACCACCTATGGGTGTACTGTAGAGGATTTGAAGTGTTCTGATTACGGGCCAGTGTGGCCAGGAGTTGCCAAGAGGCTGGGAGTGGGACAGGATAGGGATAGGTGCCAATATGCCTTGCTGCAGACTAGCAGCCTATATAAATCATAGATGTCAGGGTCTGATAGTAGCAGTTATTCTACAATTATAAATTGCAGCTGCCTTAATTATTGAATTGTAATCATTTTTTATACAAAAAATATTTGCCAGAAGTTTACTGTTTTGTACATTTCTTTCTCACCACAACAGCTGCCATCTACAGGCGCCAGTAAGCTCTGCAGTCATAGTTTCCTTCAAAATTAATTATAATTTTTTTTTAAATCAAATCTTACCTTTTTTATTAGCTACTTAAAAAAATTAGGCTGAAGCTCTACTTCCATCTCTAATTTATAAAAAATATTTATTGTTTGACCCCCTACATATTTTATTTCCATTCTTATTTTCTAATTTTCATTAATAAATTCAATTCATTAATAAAATCAAGCAACAGCAGCTACATATTAAAGTAATGTGATAATACTTTGTGGAAATTCCCTATGAGATTAACTAATTTTAGTATCTTACCAAATGCAATTCCTTGTTAATGTTTAATTTTGTTTAGTAATATTCTTACAATGGATTCTTGTGTTTTCCTATCCGTGTCCAAGGTTCATGTGTTTGTGATTTGTAACATGCTTGATATATCAGTACTGATCATAAATTATGATTTTTTTACTACAGTATACAGTGGCAGTTTGCCATGTGGATTTGCAACACATAAAAATTGGACAGTTTGTATCCGAACATGAAATCAAACTGCAGTTGTGTTTGAGACCTGGAGATTTTATCTGAGGCTATTTAATATATGTTTTCACAGGATCCAGTCCGAATCCAGATGTTCGGGATCACGACAGTGGAAATACTGAACACTGCTCGAAATGCCGGTGCCGGCTTTGTGAATGAGATCACAATCCTGGCACCGGTATCCCAACAGTCAGGATCCTGATCAAGTGACTGCTGGGCCGCTGGTGAGGCGAGCAGCGTGGGAGTAAGAGAAAGGGGGGAGGAGGTTGGAACCAATCGGGTTCTTGTTGTCATGAATCTAGTGCATTCTATAAAATGACTGAGAAGTGGATTAGTTGCGATGATTAACTTATTTTCCTCTCTTCTATTCTTTAGAAGGTTTGATACCTGTACATCTCCTCCTTATAGCAAATTTAATTAAAGTAGTACATAAATGAGTTTGATTTGACTTAGTGTTTATTAGCATTGCCTTGCATTGCACTTTGAATACCATAAAGTATATCAAAATAGTACAATCCCTAGTCTCCTGGCTGCTATTGATACTAGTGGGTATAAGATGTATTTTGAATTGTATGTTTTCAAAAACAACTTTTTTAAAGAAAATAAAAAAAACAATACTGTTAAATCTAAAATAAGCTGGGTTCTGCCTTTATTACTATTACTGTTTTAAAATGGCCCACAAAGCTGCAGCAAATTGTCCATTCTGAAACCTGCAGCTGAATACATTTACAATTATAATTCAGGGCTTGAGAACCATTTTTTGGTGCCAGGAAATAAAAATTATTTAACTATCCCAATTTATGAGTGAAGGATGGTATAAAAAAGCACTGATTAATATTTTGTAGTTTCCTCCCTTTTAAAATCTAGTTTGTATTTGATTTAGATTAGAGATGTTCACCAGGCCGTTTCTCTGGTTTTGATTTTGGATCTATATCTCCTTTGTGTTTTGGATTTGTGTTGATTTTGCGAAAACCGCCCTTGCGTGTTTTAGATTTGTATTGGTTTTGGATCTGTATTTTTTTTAAATCATAAAAACAGCTAAAATAAAGTTGGTCTGTTTTTGTTTCCTACAATATAATTAACGTCAATAGCATTAATGTCCACTAATTTCCAGTCAATTTTGACCACCTCACAGCTCACAATAATGTTTTCATCTACTTAAGACCTAAAGGTTGCAGCGAGGTTGCTGGATGAATAAGCTAAGCGATAGCAGTGGGCAGCACAAACATGTTACGCTTAAACTTCCAACATGGCAATGTTCTAGGAAATATAATGACACTGTAGTGGTAGACAGGATGGCAGTTTAATAAACTGTATGACCCCATAAAGCAGTGGTTCTCAAACTTGGTCCTCACGACCCTACACAGTTCACAATTTGCAGGTCACCCAGCAGGTGCACAGGTATACTCATTACTCACTGACACATTTTAAAACATCCGCAGGTGGAACTTATTATTAAACTTGTGATTCTGTGAGGAGACTTGGAAAACACGAACTGTTTGGGTTCCTGAGGTCCGAGTTTGAGAACATATGCCATAAAATAACCAAGAATGTTTTCATTAATTAAGAACTAGGGCCCAAATGCATTAAGTTTTAATTAGTAATAATGTGTAGATGGATAAAGAGTGACAAATAACCAGCCAACCAGCTCCTATCTGTAATTTTTCTAACACAGTCTGTTACATGGCTGATTGTTTGTTTATTTAGCACTCTTTAGCTGTCTCCACTGAGTTAAGGGTTAATTCATTTGGGTCTAGATCAGAAGGAAGGAAGGACAGAGCCATCTTTATGTATGGGCTCATTGGGCAGTTGCCCAAGGGCCCCAGAAGTATGATGGATCTAGGCTGATAGCTGAGGGTGCCTTTTTTCCAGGGGTGCCAGATTTTTGAAAATCTGCCCTGGGAAAACAGAGATAGCTGACTTCAAAGCAGTGGTACTGATCTGAGCATGTTAATTTCTCCTCCCAGTCTGATATCTTGGTTCGGTCTGTGTGAATACTCCAAAAGCTAGGACTCTCCCCTTTTGGTGGATACTGTCAGCTTTTCTCTACTATGCCCAGAACCAGAGATATCAGCCTTTCAGCAGCTGGTCCCTGCTCCAGCTTCATGTGCCTGGTATGCAGTTTTGTATTTTCGTTGGTGGATTGCTCTGACTGCTGAACTCTGAACCTCAAGTCCCTAGTAACTCCAGATAGGTGGGACTCTCTATTTTTTTTTATTCCTTTGAAAGCTAAGAAATCTATTTTCAGGAACGGGAGATATCTGTAGGCTAGCAAGATGCCCTCCCACCAGAAAATGAAGAATATTAAGCCCACTCTACTATCCACCCCAATATGCGTATCAATCACCCCCTACCTCCCTGGAAGTCATGTATTGGGGGACCTTTCATTCATCCAAATGTCCCGTTCTACAGTTTAGTGTTCTCCCTCCAGCCCCATCTCCCACCATCTGTGAAGTAAAGGAGTAATTAGCAGAAATTACTGCTTCAGGTCCTACATGCTGAGCGTAAGATAGAACAACCCCTAATGCCCGCGGGACATCAAAGCTGCCACTAATTTCACCTCCCACCCCTACTTCTGGAGGATGGGTAGGGGCCTCATGGCATTGCTTTGCCCAGGGGCCCACACTACTGTTAAGACGGTACTGAGGATGGAAGGATTAACTCGTAAATAAATGTAATTTAATTCTGAAATTGTTAATCAAGGAGGGCATTGGAGAAACTCTTCTTTCTTCACCTTTTCTTCTCTTCTGAATTGCTGTAAAAGAAAGAAAGAAGGATTAGATTAGAATTTGACAGCAGTTAATATAAGAATCACTTGGCTCACCTAATGCACATAATATACATTTATAATCTTGTTTTTTTGTGGAAAGCAGTTAAACTACCGGTATATTTTTGGATTGTGTAATGACATCAGACCGGAGGAAACCCACACAAGCAGGGCGAGAATATACAAACTCCACATAGTTAGGGTGATGGTGGGAATCAAGCTCATAACCTCAGAGATGTAAGGCAGTAATGCCAACCATTATACGATCCATACTGCCCTAGTTGATGAAAAAGAAAGCGCAAAGGATTGATTAGTTAGCATACCAGTGTTTTGTTAGAAAAATTCAGGGATGTCATAGCAAGATGGATTACCCCGCTATGACTCTCCTGCGGATATGTAATTTCTTATAACTCGCATAATAAATTTGGTGATTCAGAATTTTTTTTCAAAATGACAGTGTCGTTCTCGGAGAACCGAAACGGCTAATCTCTAATTTAGATCCTCCTTTTCTTAAAACAATTCCTTTGCCTGTAAACCATAAGTAAGGAAGTTCATTGTTGATATCTAATTTACTTTATGATGTATATCACATTATAGTATGTCTACCTTCAAGATCATTTGGAATGATTTAAAGAAATACCAGCAGTTTTATTATACTTTATATAAAAGGCAGTCCTGCTTTGAAGGACATGTAAGCCAAATAAGCTATTGATGGTATGAAGTTCAAGTCCAACTCGACTAAGTTAACTGTCTCCCAATACTTGTCAACAGGTTAACTGTCTTTGAATAAAATCACCATCCCTGCACAGTATATCCATGAAAGTAATTAAAAGAGATTGAAAGGATTATCCCATCAGGTACAGTACGTGGTTTTCCGTTGAAGTATGCCCCGCAACATGTTATGCCCATAGTAGTTTCTTGTTTGTTTGGCAATATATATTGATTTGTGTTTGGTTTTTTTGTTTGCACAATATTGGGTGAGATGTTTTGCATGTATTTGATATCCTTTATATGTGTTAATATTTTTTTAGGCCCATCATTTGTAATTCACTAGAAAATTGTTCCATGCATTGCAGGTTTTATTTTCTATTTAGTCTCTCTCATCTCTTTCCCTTGTCTGTCTTTCTGTACCCTCTTCCTGTCTCTCTCACTCTCTCTCTCCCTCTCAAATACAGTATCTGCAGTATCCACCTCATTTCTTTATCGCTCTGACTCCACATCTCTCTCTCCCTTCTCTCTCTCTCCCTTCTCTCTCTCGCATCTTTCTCATCTTTCCTCTTTCCTCCTGTTTCTGTCATCTTTGTCACTCCTCCCATCTTTTCTGAGCCCCCTCCTCAACCTACTCTCTTATCTCTGCTCTCCTATACTCATCACTCTTTCCCACTTCATTGTTCCCACTTCTCCCTATCTCTCATCTGTTCTCTCCCTACCTCTCTTGTCTCTCCCTCATCTCAGTCCTCACTATCTTACAGTGAAAATAACATCCTTGCTACAGTAGTTCCTTAAGAATGTGCACTAGGACTTGTTACTTCAACAAAATGCATTGGCAGGGACTGAAAGACCATGGCATTTTTCCTGCTCATAGTGAGTCCCATGCATAGTATAATAGGAATAAAATAGGCTGTATATTCCAAACCTCATAATATTAAAAGTACTATTGGTTTCTGAATAAAAATCCTGGAACTTGTTTCTCTCAGTATCATCTTTATCCTACATTTCTAGTGGTATATTCTTCAACTAGCACAGAATGATGCAATGTAAGAAAAGAAGAGAAGCTATAGTAGCTCCCAGATCCCAGAACAGATGATGGAGAGAGACAGATGGTAGATGTGCATGATCTTGACATCAGTAATAGCCAAAGACCGATATTAGCCAGAGAAGCAATATTCTTCCTACAGGGCCGTATCTAGGTGTGGGCAGAAGGTGCTTTTCCTACAGCGCATTTGGCCTGTGGGTGTACCTTCCACAAATACCCAATTGGCCGCCTATTGCCCCCATGTGCTCTGCTGATGGATGCTCCGGCCACTCCTTGGGCTCCCCTATGTAGAGCGCTGACAGCTGCTCCTCCAGCACCCCTGTGTAAAGCACTGACATCCCTGCTGGTTGCTGCATATGCACCATTAGTGAGCAGTCAGTGCTGTCCGCGTCTCACTCTCTCTCTTGTGTGCCACACTCTCGCCCCCTGCAGACAGTATACTGAGGGAGTTCTGGGTCAGTAGCCACCAGCAGCACAGAAGGGAGAAGTTAAGGGTGAGGCTGTAAGGGGCTCTACATGGCGTAATGTATATAAGGTGCTCTTCCTGGCGTAATGTATATATGGGGCTCTACCTGGAATAATGTGTATAATGTGCTCTACCTGGCATAATGTGTATAATGTGCTCTACCTGGTGTAATGTGTATAAGGTGCTCAACCTGCTGTAATGTGTATAATGTGCTCTACCTGGCGTAATGTGTATAATGTGCTCTACCTGCTGATGCTGTTTCTTGCACACAGAGCTAAAATGTATAATTACGGCACTGTCTTCCTCTCATCCCTAGGGAATAGATATATTTTATAAACTTACCTGTTTTGCACTCACCTCCCAGCCAATCAATGGACCCAGAGTTGTAGCTTCACCTTGCAAGGCTCATTTCCCTGTGTGATTGATGGCTATCCAGGTTATGGAGCTGCTCAACCACACTGGCCTCTGCCAGGCCTTTGCTAGCTTTTTCCCATCTGGACTGAAAGTCTCATTTTGCTGGTGTCCAGTGTACAATTGCTAGACACACACCTTACCACATTTCGGGCTACATTTCAAAGCGTGGAGAGAGATGAAATTGTCCCTAACTCTCATTATACAAACACAGCCTGTAAACTGACAGCAGCTGATTGGTTAATACTTTACTATCTCTATCCACTTCATCCATCTCCAAGCTTTAATAAATCTAGCCCTTAATGATAGATTCATTTGAAGAGTTTTTCTTTAACTAAAGATGTGTTCTTCTTATACATCTAGCCTCAATACGCTATGCAGTGGGAGATACCAAGCGTGAGTGAGTCGGCAGTTCCTGGGCAACTCTGGTAATGTTGGGCATCTTTTCTGCAGAAAACGTGTCTTATTTGCATCGCTATGCAAATAGGACACACAAGCAGCTTATGTTGATTAAAATATGCGGAATACCTATGGGTCTAATTCAGACCTGATAGCTGTTGTGCGAAATTGCACAGTGGACGATTATCAAATGACTGTGCATGCACATGGATGGCAATGAGCATGCACAAGGCCAAACTACGAAAGAATTGTGCAAAAATTTTGATCGCTAGGCATACGCAATGGACAGGAAGCGGACGTTTGGAGGTGGTAACTGCCCATTTTCTGGGAGTGGCAGGAAAAATACAAGCATGCCCAAGCATTTTTAGGGTGGGTGTGTGACGTCAGCTCCGGCCCCGATCAGCCTCTTTGTATCGCACAGAAGAAAGTAAGTCCTGGGCTACGCACAGACTGCAGAGACTGGAAAAATCATTAGATGGTGAGTGAGTGAGTGAGTGAGTGAGTGGCAGATGTCCGCTGTCTGGTGAAGTTTTTGCACGGTGTACGCATGCATTCGCACACTTTCACGAGGTGGGTTTTGACTCTCTCTATGGGTGGTGGCTATCGGATCGCAGTCGTCTGCAAAATTGCATAGGAGCGATCAGGTCTGAATTAAGCCCTATATTCTGTGTGCGACTGTGGCTGCATCTGCATACGAAGTGTTACGTTTCAGTGATTTCTAGGAAAACACTGTAGTATAGCATTTCATATGTAGATCTCTGGGAAAATATGCATGGCTGTGCTACTGTGCAGCTATTAACCACCTTCAAAAATATGTCACCAACCTCCTTTGTAAAGACTTATAATGGGAGCATTTAGACACAATGAAGCAGATGTATTAACCTGGAGAATGGATATAGAAGTGATAAAGCAGTGATAAGTGGACGGTGATAACGCACCAGCCTATCATTACAGATTTGAAAAATGACAGGAGCTGATTGGCTGGTGTATCTCCTTGTGCTTATCACTGCTTTATCACTTCTTTATCCCTTCTCCAGACTTAATACATCTGCCCCAATGTACATACATGTCCCCATATGGTGCGCTTTTTGTAAGCACAAGCTTGGAAAAATGTATACAACTGTATTTTAGAGTAATATCCTTTTACACAATTATACCATACTGAAAAGTGAGCATTGCACATCTATAATGAAATAACTATGAAACAGAAGGGAAGTATTTGAGGAAGTAATAAAGAAATGTCCATTTGATGTCAATAATGTACAAGTAGAGGCACAAACCTTTCAGTACAATGAAGTTTAATTAGTTCCAGCATCCTCTTTACACACAACACAATCATTGGCATGTAATGAAAAACCTCAATCGGCAGAAAATGCAAATTACAGGGGAGGGAATTTTACACTATTCAAGTCTATTCTTGCAGAAAATTACAGAGAATATATATAAGACTTGAAGTCTACTGGCATATATTGTCTGAAATAATTATTGTTTTCATTGAAATTTTTGAGAGGAAATGCAAACAATATTCTTCACAAAATCTGGAATTTTTTTATTTATTATTTTAGTTAAAAATATTCTGAACACCAGGCAAAAAAGGGAATGTTAATCCAATTTAGCCATGTTATAGTTGATATTCACAATTAGAATTTACAGTGTCTGTGCACTAAAAATAGGATACATCATGATTGTAGAAAAGAACAATACCTTAATAAATAGCAGCATGGGCAGAAAGCCTTGCCTGTAATCTTGTCTATTTTTATTCTAATACTATTTTATCTTGTGTTATGAAAGCCTAAAAAGACCACTGATTTAATTAGACCACATGACAAAATGATAAATAGCAGTCACACAAACCTTTAATTGAAAATCAGACGATTATATTGTTTTTCTTGGAGTTTCTCAAAGTCTTAATCTGATCAGCAGCACTATTTTTTGCCAGATATTTTGCATAAACGTTCCAAAATATACTAGTGTCACAAATCAAAGTAATCAGCACAGTTGCTTTCTCTGACGTCCAAGTGGATGCTGGGTACTCCATAAGGACCATGGGGTATAGACGGGCTCCGCAGGAGACTGGGCACTCTTAAAAGAAAGATTAGGTACTATATCTGGTGTGCACTGGCTCCTCCCTCTATGCCCCTCCTCCAGACCTCAGTTAGTATCTGTGCCCGGCCAGAGCTGGATGCACCCTAGGGGCTCTCCTGAACTTCCTAGAAAAGAAAGTATTTGTTAGGTTTTTTATTTTCAGTGAGATTTGCTGGCAACAGACTCACTGCTATGTGGGACTGAAGGGAGAGAAGCGAACCTACCTGCTTGCAGCTAGCTTGGGCTTCTAAGGCTACTGGACACCATTAGCTCCAGAGGGATCGAACACAGGCCCAGTCCTCGGTCGTCCGGTCCCGGAGCCGCGCCGCCGTCCCCCTTGCAGAGCCAGAAGAACGAAGAGAAGTTGAAAATCGGCGGCTGAAGACTCCGGTCTTCATTAAGGTAGCGCACAGCACTGCAGCTGTGCGCCATTGCTCCCTTAGCACACCACACACTCCGGTCACTGATGGGTGCAGGGCGCTGGGGGGGGGTGCCCTGGGCAGCAATTAGATTACCTTACTTGGCGAAAAGCACATAATATAGTCTGATAAACTGTATATGTGCATTAACCCCCACCATTAAAGTACATAAAAGGACAGAAGCCCGCCGCTGAGGGGGCCGGGCCTTCTTCCTCAGCACACCGGCGCCATTTTCTCTTCACAGCTCAGCTGGAAGGAAGCTCCCCAGGCTCTCCCCTGCAGTATCCTGGTACACAAAGGGTAAAAAAGAGGGGGGGCACATAAATTTAGGCGCAAAACTGTGTATATAAGCTGCTATAGGGGAAAAATCACTCAGTATAGTGTACATCCCTGTATTATATAGCGCTGTGGTGTGTGCTGGCATACTCTCTCTCTGTCTCTCCAAAGGGCCTGGTGGGGGAACTGTCTTCAAATAGAGCATCCCCTGTGTGTGTGGTGTGTCGGTACGCGTGTGTCGACATGTCTGAGGTAAAAGGCTCCTCTAAGGAGGTGATAGAGCGGATATGTGTGTGGGAGGGTGTCTCCGTCGACAACGCCGACACCTGTTTGGATATGTGTAAGTGCTGAGGTAAAATTATTGCACAAAAGGTTAGGGAACAGAAAGGAAATCGACCCTGGTCTGTCCCTATGTCACAGAGTCCTTCAGAGTCTCTCTATGTTCACTATCCAAAATAACAAAGTATCGACACGGAGTTTAACTCCACTGTCGACTACGATAATGCAAAGTTACAGCCAAGAGGGCTAAAAGATATTCAATATATGATTATTGAAATAAAAGAGGATTTGCATATCACTGATGACTCATCTGTCCCTGACACGAGAGTACACATGTTAAGGGGAAGAATGCTGAGGTAAATTTCCCTCCTCTCATGAGGAAAAAGAGCGGGAATCTCCAGACAAGAGATGGCAGCTTCCCACAAGAGAATTCTCAGGCTGTATCCTTTCCCCACTAGGGCCAGGATGTGTTGAGAATCTTCCCCTTGGGTGTCCTGTTTGCACTAGCTATTCTCAGGGATCCTGCAAATAGTGTGCACATTCTAGTATGCTACCCAGACCGGCGATTGTGTCGGCATGGTTTATAGCGCTGTGGCAGCGTGGACAGGTACCTTATCAGCAGAGATTGAGTCTCTAGTATGCATATAAATATTTTAAGATGCTGTCTTAAGTGATAGATATATAATTATAAAGAATGCCCAAAGGGACATGAGTATACTGGGTCCTAGAGACAAAAGCTATGTCGATTTCTGCTTGACGTGTCCTGTAGAATATACATTGGACAGATGATGCCGACTTAAGAGGCATATGGAAGGCTGAGGATTGTGTGGAGAAAGGTTCTCGGGCCTGGTCTCCACAGCTATAGCTGGTGATTCTGATATTTTGCCTTATAGTCCTGCACAGCCTAGGAAAGCACGACATTATTAAATGCAGCTTTTCGAATAAAGAAATAAGAAAGTCTGAGGTGCGTCCTTTCTTGTCAGAGCCGGGGGCAGAGGAAAGAAGCTGTACAACACAGCTAGTCCCCAGGAACAGAATCCTCCCCAGCCTCTACAAAAATCCACCGCATGTCGCTGGGGCTCCACAGGCGGAGCTAGGCCCGGTGGGGACACGCATTCGTAAGTTCAGCCACAAGTGGGTTCACTCCCTGTTAGATCCCTGGGCAATAGAAATTGTATCGCAGGGATACAGGCTGGACTGTGAGAAGACGCCCCCTCACCGAGGACCCGGCGGGCTTCCCCCAAGAGAGGGAGCCAGTGTTAACTGCAATTCGCAAATTGTATCTTCAACAGGTGGTGGTCAAGGGTCCCCTCCTTCAACAAGAGGGTGTTATTATTCGACCATGTTATAATCCCGAAACCAGACTGTTCGGTTAGACCCATATTGTATTAAAATCCCTGAACATATACCTGAAAAGGTTCAGGTTCAAGATGGAATCGCTAAGAGCGGTCATTGCAAGCCTGAAATGAATCGGGACATAAGGGATGCATACCTTCGTGTCCCTATTTATCCACCTCATCAGGCGTACCTCAGAATTGCGGTACGGGATTGTCATTACCAATTTCACCAAGGTAATGGCGGATATGATGGTGCTCCTGCGGAAGCAAGGTGTCACTATTATCACATACTTGGATGATCTCCTCATAAAAGCGAGATCAAGAGAGCAGTTGCTGGACAGCGTATCACCTTCTCTGGAAGTGAAACGGCAACACGACTGGATTCTATATATTCCGAAGTCGCAGTTGGTTCCTACAGCTCATCTGTCTCGCCTAGGCATGATCCTAGACACAGACCAGAAGAGGGTTTATCTCCCGATAGAGAGAGCTCAGGAGCTCATGACACTGGTCAGGAATCCATTGAAAACCAAAACAGGTGTCAGTGCATCACTGCACTCGAGTCCTGGGAAGGATGATGGCATCATACGAGGCCATCCCCTTCGGCTGGTTCCATGCAAGGACAATGGAACTTACTGGACAAGTGGTCCGGATCACATCTTCAGATGCATCGGTTAATCACACTATCCCCCAGGGCCAGGGTGTCTCTCCTGTGGTGGCTGCGGAGTGCTCACCTTCTCGAGGGCCGCAGATTCGGCATTCAGGACTGGGTCCTGGTGACCACGGATGCAAGCCTCCGAGGGTGGGGGGCAGTTACACAGGGAAGAAAATTCCAAGGTTTGTGGTCAAGCCAACAGACTTGCCTTCACATCAATATCCTGGAACTAAGGGCCATATACAACGCCCTAAGTCAAGCGGAGTTCCTGCTTCGCGACCAACCGGTTCTGATCCAGTCAGACCGCAGGGGCTCATGTAAACCGCCAGGGCGGCACAAGGAGCAGGGTGGCGAGGGTAGAAGCCACCAGAATCCTTCGCTGGGCGGAGAATCAAGTAAGCGCACTGTCAGCAGTGTTCGTTCTGGGAGTGGACTCGACCTCTACCCGGGAAATTGGTGACTTCATCAGGAAGTCCTCACGCAGTTTTGCAAATTGATGGAAACTGCCTCAGGTGGACTACATGGCGTCCCACCTCAATAAAAAGATAAAAAAAGGTTTTACGCTGGGTCAAGGGACTCTCAGGTGATAGCTGTGGTCGCACTACTAACACCGTGGGTGTTCCAGTCGGTCTATATATAGTCCCTCCTCTTCCTCTCAGACCCAAGGGCTGAGAATTGTAATAAACGGAGGAGTGTGAACAATATTCTTTGCTCCGGATTGGCCAAGAAGGACTCGGTACCCGGAAATGCAAGAAATGCTCTCAGAGGACCCATGGCCTCTGCCTTCTCAGTCAGGACATGTTGCAACAGGGACCCTGTCTGATACAAGACTTACCGCGGCTGCGTTGGACGGCATGGCGGTTGAACGCCGGATCCTAGCGGAAAAGGGCGTTCCGGATGCAGTTATTCCTACGCTGATAAAGGCTAGGAAAGACGTGACAGCAAGACTTTTTCACTGTATATGGCGAAAATAGGTTGCTTGGTGTGTGGCCGGGAAGGCCCTACAGAGGAATTCCAGGGGGGTCGATTCCTGCACTTCCTACAGTCAGGAGTGACTATGGGCCTAAAATTAGGATCCATAAAGGCCAAGATTTTCGGCCCTATCCCTTTTTCTCTCAAAAAGAACTGGCTTCACTGCCTGAAGTTCGGACGTTGTTACAGGGGTGCTGCATATTCAGCCCCTTTTGTGCCTCCAGTGGCACCTTGGGATCTTAACGTGTGTTGGATTCCTAAAATCCCACTGGTTTGAGCCACTTAAGACCGTGGAGCTAAAATGTCTCACGTGGAAAGTGGTCATGCTTTTGGCCTTAGCTTGGACTAGGCGTGTGTCAGAATTGGCGGCTTTGTCATGTAAAAGCCCATATCTGATGTTCCATATGGAAAGGGCAGAATGGAGGACTCGTCCCCAATTTCTCCCTAAGGTGGTATCATCGTTTCATTTGAACCAACCTATTGTGGTGCCTGCGGCTACTAGGGACTTGGAGGATTCCAAGTTGCTAGACGTAGTCCGGGCCCTGAAAACTGACTCGCTATTTATCCTGCATGCACCCAATAAGCTGGGTGCTCCTGCTTCAAAGCAGACTATTGCTCGCTGGATCTGTAGCACGATTCAGCTTGCACATTCTGCGGCTGGACTGCCGCATCCTAAATTAGTAAAAGCCCATTCCACGAGGAAGGGGGCTCTTCTTGGGCGGCTGCCCGAGGGGTCTCGGCTTTACAACTTTGCCGAGCTGCTACTTGGTCGGGTTCAAACACTTTTGCAAAATTCTACAAGTTTGATACCCTGGCTGAGGAGGACCTTGAGTTTGCTCATTCGGTGCTGCAGAGTCATCCGCACTCTCCCGCCCGTTTGGGAGCTTTGGTATAATCCCCATGGTCCTTACGGAGTACCCAGCATCCACTAGGACATCAGAGAAAATAAGAATTTACTCACCGGTTATTCTATTTCTCGTAGTCCATAGTGGATGCTGGGAGCCCGTTCCAAGTGCGGACTCTCTGCAATACATGTATATAGTTATTGTTTAACTAAAGGGTTATTGTTTGAGCCATCTGTTGAGAGAGGCTCAGTTATTGTTCATTCTGTTAACTGGGTATAGTTATCACGAGTTGTACGGTGTGATTGGTGTGGCTGGTATGAGTCTTACCCTGGATTCCAAATCCTTTCCTAGTAATGTCAGCTCTTCCGGGCACAGTTTCCCTAACTGAGGTCTGGAGGAGGGGCATAGAGGGAGGAGCCAGTGCACACCAGATATAGTACCTAATCTTTCTTTTAAGAGTGCCCAGTCTCCTGCGGAGCCCGTCTATACCCCATGGTCCTTACGGAGTACCCAGCATCCACTACGGACTACGAGAAATAGAATTACCGGTGAGTAAATTCTTATTTTTCTAGACACATTGCTTGTGATTAAGATGCAAGAGCCCGCTAGAAGAGTTGCATAGGACCCAGCAACTCTTACACCAAGCATCTCCTGCTGCGTGGCATATTGAGACTTGATATATGAGGACACATTTGTATGTGTTAATTAATTAATACTGTATGAAGCTTAGGGCACTGGTTATTCATCAAATAGCGGCATCTATTTTATGTCCCATATGTGACAAAATTGACAAATTCTGTATATTGCTACAAACTTAGATTGCCTTATTATCTATATGTGTATAAAACATATGATGACACATTTGTATGTGTTAATTAATATGAAGCTTAGGGCATTGGTTATCCATCATATAGCGGCATCTATCTAATGTCCCATATGTGACCAAATTGACAAATTCTGTATGTTGCTACAAACTTAGATTGCCTTATGATCTAGATGTGTATAAAACATTTGTTTGATAGTCATAGGTAATTTGTCTCAAATATTATCACAATTTAGGTAATGAAATGCAGTATTGATAGTATGTTCTGTTTGATGAGAATGTTAGTAAAATGAAGGATAGCAAACGTCAGAACGTAGAACGATTTAATTAATTGGTTACGATTGTAATGAATTAACAAAGGGTTGAGTAAATGAATAGTTAATAAGCAATAAGTGTGATTATTGACTAAGCAATTTGAAAGGCAGCATATTAGAAGTTTAAAATGTCTTAAAAGCAGGGGGAATAACAAAAGGGGAATTTTTAGAGTAGCATAATATGCTACCTTGTATATTATATTAAAGCCAAAGTCGTATATAAAATTATTTATTAATAGTTTGGGAGAATTTGTATAAAATCTTTTGCTGATTGAAAGATATTTCTAGCAGCAGCAGAAGGAGTGTATTTCTGATAGAAAATGAAACTGGGTCTCAAAATGAATAAATACTTACCTTTAAAAAAAACTGATTTGCAATGATATTTTAATCAGTTGTTGCACTAGCGCACTCGTACAATGAGTGTTGTCTGGATGCAAGACCTTTCCAACCCTGGCAATCACCATGCACTGATCTAGAATTATTGCAAATCTTAAACTGGGTAAACACTATAACATATACTGTATTGTACAATATATCACTCCAACATTGATTGGAATGATTTATACTGGAGTACACATCGTATAGTGAGTACCCTCATTCCTTCATTCCTAGCAGTCCTTCATTGAATCATTGCATTGGATGTGCTGCGCGTACAGTGGGATGATTGTACAATACATAACACTGTCAAACAACATATCATATAGTATGTACAATGGTGCAATGTATCCTTACATTGCATCACAAGGACACATGGTTTGTACCCAGCTTTAGAATAATATTACAAAGCCTGCCAACCTTACTGTATTGACACTCAAATGAAATTCATTAGCAATTACTTTACATGTAGACAATAGATCTTGGTGCCATAGATATTTTGCAGCATGAGACTACCAGTAATTCCACAGTAGATCAACGAGTTGAAAAAACAAGAGCACTGGAGCATATCAACCTCTAGATCATAATGGAGCCACGCTCATTGATCTGCTGTGGCACATTAGCTGATACACATTTGCTTGATTGATTTATTGAAGTTAGTTCGGGGAGGAATCCTCCTGGTTATCTTTAGAGCATGCCACTGATTTTTTTTCTATGGATGTACCTTAAAATTGTTACCATATAGGCTGGTCTTAATAAAGATTCAGATAATTGGATCGAAACGTTAACGTTAACTACTACAAGCCTAAATTTTGACTGAATTAAACTTTTATCCTATTAACTTTTGTTGAAGACATTGTTTTTGGAGAGTGCACCCCCATTGGATTGGACACTGCGCATATTTATATGGCACCACCACAGATAGGTGGTTAACCACTGGGAGCACCCCCCTGTTGCTATTTTTTGTTGATGTGAGTGCAGGATTCTCGCAGATATATAAATAATAAAAATAAATAAATATATATATATAGAGAGAGAGATACAGTATATGAAAGGGAGTCACTCCATTGGCACTTTCTGAATGAGAACAAGTGCCTGAGTGCCTCTGTCAAATGCTATGCAGATCCTATATGTGAACTCCCTGCATGGGGAGTAGACAAGGCACATTACTGCAAGGCTTTTTTATGTGCATTTTAATTGTCTCAACATTTCCAGATACTGATCCCCATCTTCAAAAGTACACAACAAAGACACAGACAGCAGAGCTTACCTTATATCCCCAAGATGCTGTCAGTAGTTCCCTCCAGGGGGCTCGGAGCCGGGCACCTGCAGCCGAGGGGAGGTGGCAAGCAGCTGTGATGTCATGATCCCAGAAGTCCCAACAGTTGCAAAGCAACACTACAACACAGCCCTGGCAATATATATTTATAATTTAGCAATTACAATACTAGATATACATTAAGTATCATACTACTTACTTTGCATTAAAGTATTTGAAATGAAAAGCATACAGAAGCATAGAAAAGTGTAATTTAAAGTCTAAACATAAGAATGGAAACACTAAATTTTTCACAAAATTATCCCCATTGCTTCTGCACCCATTACATTGACTGTCCAGAGCACATAAGCTATGGGAATAGCCATTAATTTTGCCAGAGTATATTCCAGCTCAAGGCTATGTGTCAGTAAGAAAAATGAATCGAGGGACAGAAAGAATTTCCAAAGATTCATCTTAATGAAAGATACTGTTGGTGTAAACAAACTGTGCACCAGTCATGGGTTCAGTTTTCATGTTCCAGTAACAAGATAAAGAGTTTTAAACTAATATTTAAAAATTAGTTTAAATTAGTTCTGAATGGATAGGTATAACCCCTGTAACTGCACAATCAATCATGTACAATTTATCATTTGACATGCCAATAGTCATTCATTAAAGTTGTTCCAACTTTTTATTTAAAAAAAAAAAAATGTCATTCTGGAGTAATTTAAACAATGTAGTTCAAATCGGTATAAAAAAATCAGAATATTGTTCTTTGAGGATGACAAATAATAATTAATTTTTGCTAATATGGGAAGTAAAAACGTTTCTATACTTGATAGTAAAAAAAAAAGATAATCTGTGCCAGAATGTATTGTAATTAGTGATGAGCGAGTTCGGTTCCTCGGGATCCAAACCCCCCCGAACTTCACCCATTTTACACGGTTCCGAGGCAGACTCTGATCTTTCTGCCTTGCTCGGTTAACCCGAGCGCGCCCGAACTTCATCATCCCGCTGTCGGATTCTCGCGAGATTCATATTCTATATAAGGAGCCGTGCGTCGCCGCCATTTTCACTCGTGATTTGGGGATGATAGTGAGAGGACGTGGCTGCTATCTCTCAGTTTCTGTGTTCAGTGTGCTGCAAATATTTGTGCTCAGTGTGCTGCAAATATCTGTGCTCAGTGTGCTTGCAAATATCTGTGCTCAGTGTGCTCAAAATATCTATGTTCTCTGCCTGAAAAATGCTCCATATCTGTGCTGCATTGTAGTATATAGTAGGAGGACAGTGCAGAATTTTGCTGACCACCAGTATTTATATAGCAGTACGGTACAGTAGTCCACTGCTCTACCTCTGTGTCATCAAGTATACTATGCATCCATACCTGTGCTGCATTTTAGTTGTGCGCAGTATATAGTAGGAGGACAGTGCAGAATTTTGCAGACCACCAGTATATTTATAGCAGTACGGTACAGTAGTCCACTGCTTTACCTCTGTGTCGTCAAGTATACTATGCATCCATACCTGTGCTGCATTTTAGTTGTGCACAGTATATAGTAGGAGGACAGTGCAGAATTTTGCTGACCACCAGTATATATATAGCAGTACGGTACAGTAATCCACTGCTCTACCTCTGTGTCGTCAAGTATACTATGCATCCATACCTGTGCTGCATTTTAGTTGTGCGCAGTATATAGTAGGAAGACAGTGCAGAATTTTGCTTACCACCAGTATATATATAGCAGTACGGTACAGTAGTCCACTGCCCTACCTCTGTGTTGTCAAGTATACTATGCATCCATACCTGTGCTGCATTTTAGTTGTGCGCAGTATATAGTAGGAGGACAGTGCAGAATTTTGCTGACCACCAGTACATATATAGCAGTACGGTACAGTAGTCCACTGCTCTTCCTCTGTGTCGTCAAGTATACTACAAAAGTTCAGTAAAATGACCCAAAAATCTAAATTAAATGCGTCTGATGAGAAGCGTAAACTTGCCAATATGTCATTTATGACACGTAGTGGCAAGGAACGGCTGTTCATGGCTAGTGGTTCAGATTCACATGAGGATGGAAGCACTCATCCTCTCGCTAGAAAACTGCAGTGCCACTCCTAGATGGGCCAGGTGTTTGTGTCGTCCACTTGGGTCGCTTAGCTTAGCCATCCAGCGACCTTGGTGCACCTCTTTTTTTCTTTGCATCATGTGCTGTTTGGGGACTATTTTTTAAATCTGCCATCCTGTCTGACACTGCAGTGCAACTCCTAGGTGGGCCATGTGTTTGTGTCGGCCACTTGGGTTGCTTAGCTTAGTCACACAGCTACCTCATTGCACCTCTTTTTTTCTTTGCATCATGTGCTGTTTGGGGACTATTTTTTAAATCTGCCATCCTGTCTGACACTGCAGTGCCACTCCTAGATGGGCCAGGTGTTTGTGTTGGCCACTTGGGTCGCTTAGCTTAGCCATCCAGCGACCTTGGTGCACCTCTTTTTTTCTTTGCATCATGTGCTTTTTGGGGACTATTTTTTAAATCTGCCATCCTGTCTGACACTGCAGTGCCACTCCTAGATGGGCCAGGTGTTTGTGTCGGCCACTTGGGTCGCTTAACTTAGCCATTCAGCGACCTCTGTGCAAATTTTAGGACTAAAAATAATATTGTGAGGTGTGAGGTGTTCAGAATAGACTGGAAATGAGTGGAAATTATAGTTATTGAGGTTAATAATACTACGGGATCAAAATGACCCCAAATTCTATGATTTAAGCTGTTTTTGAGGGTTTTTTGTAAAAAAACACCCGAATCCAAAACACACCGAATCCGACAAAAAATTTTCAGGGAGGTTTTGCCAAAACGCGTCCGAATCCAAAACACGGCCACGGAACCGGATCCAAAACCAAAACACAGAACCCGAAAAATTTCCGGTGCTCATCACTAATTGTAATATGCATCAGTGTGCTTTCCATATGACAACCACTGTTGCTGCCATTTGACAGAAAGGTTCTGAAGGAATGTTATTTTATTAACCAAGTATCTAACCATGGAAACAATCAGCACTAACATAGAGTTTCTGAGTACGAAAGAATTATTTTCTGGAAGTAGGTCATTTCTGTTCTGGGATTATTACAGTAACTTGTTTTAATTAGTCAACATCAGCCAAGGAGATATGTCACCTACATACAGTGGAGGCATCTATTTTATAGGCCAAACTCAAATAAAGCCTATTCATTTGCTGAGAAAATAGATAACACTGATGCATTGTCTGGATGAAGTTCATAAGGTCAATATCTCTCGCTTATTACTTATTTCTCTACTGTATTCCATCGATCCTTCAACAACAGCACACACACTTTTTCTCCCTCCCTCACTTTAATTTTCTCTCCCATATTCAGGGATACAGTACATCTCAACTATCAGACCATTACCTACGTGAGTTGCTACAATTGTTTTATCCTGAAATCATTGTGGTATAGCTTCCATATAAAACCATTGCCAAAAGGAACACACCACATATCAAATGAAAATACCATATCATATTAATTTTATTTTTTGGAGAGTTTAGTTTATAAATAGGCAGCAACAAATATAAAAAAATGTCAGTTATGTACAATTTGTGCTCTTCTTCGTCCATTCCTCATCTCTTTTTGGCAGCTTTCTTTGATTGTTAGGAAAAGGTCAAATATATCAAAATACTTTCAGCATCTGAGCCAATCATGCATATTTGGCCTAAGTCCACGCAATTTGTGCACTTCTAGAGCCCATATTCAGTAATACAGTACATCCCAACTATCAGTCACATGCATAGTTGATGGGATCTACCTTGGGCCCTTTGCTTCCTCTGCTACTTGGATACTACTGGCATCCAATGATGATGCAGCATGATTAGAAGACTTTTCAACCATGGAAATAAGAAGAAGTTAGAATGTACTTCACAGAATGCACAGACAAATGACTACCGCCCTCCGAGAAGGAGCAGTTCTTGAATGAGTCTCATCAGAAGTACCTTAAGTAAGATCCACAGACTCTCCTGAGGCTGCAAAATCACCAGGTTCCTAGATTATCCAGACCCTATCCAATTCCAGCATCTGCAACATAAACTATAAGTGGAGAAACCACATGCCAAGCTTTGTTTATCACAGCAGCAGGCAAAAAGGAAAAAGATGGATGCATCCTGACAGCTGCAAGCCAATTGTTAACAGTAACCAGAGGAGATGTGATTATGTAGAAAAATGTACTCTGAAAGTAATATGTATCTGAGCCATACCCCTACAGGGCATGCTGACATTGCAGTCAGTGCAATGTCAGAAAGACCAGGCCTCAAGATCACATCTCTATGGTTCCACCCCTGATGAGTCCCTACTAGAGATTATTTTTTTATTTTATTTTTAATAACAAACTACATCACTAAATTACTTTTGCAGTGCTCCTAAACTGTCCTACTTTCCTAATTTCCTACTTCACATTTTTTTACTGGGCCAAGTGCTTTAATAAAGCAAGAGTTAAGCAGACATCTATTGAGGAAGGACATTTCTTTATTCTGTATTTCTACAGTCATTCAGTGTCCCCTGATGGCAGTTTCTAGACCGGATGTAACATAATGCAACATTTGTGAGTAATGTAAAACTCCTACAGCTGTATCATCTAGTATTCCAAGAGATGAATCCTCTTTTATCTGAAAGCTGTTTTCTGTGCAAAATCCTATTTTTGATATTTATTTAAATTTGTGTGTCATTACATTTAGATCAAATTGTGATTACATTAAATTGTGCCACAACTTCATTAATGCATATAGGTGATTTATGGTTTTTGCTAATAATAACAAGGGGTGCTTAAGCAACTGATTGACCTGCATAGGTATGTAGGTATTTTAGAGGTTGAAAACTAATGCTTTCTACCACAACTGTGGTAGACATCAATGCACTCTTGAAAATTAAAGCTTTGTGCAAACTTATAGTTATACATTATGGGCTCCATTTATCAATGAGTCATATTCCCTTTTTTAACTCACTAAAGTGGTTATGGCATATCTTCTGTATTTAGCAAATAGCTTACTGCTGTTTTATGGCTGTACCACTTAAACCATCTACAAATGGCTTTAGCAGTACAGTCCCCAGTCCCTATTGCAAGTAATGGGGGCTCAGTCTAGCCATTCCTGTTTCAGTGAAGCCTTTCAGGCTATGCTGAATCCCAACTGGATGGCAGTACTAAGCATACTGTATGTGTAAATGGCCACCACACATACGCATTAGTCTGCTGATTCATAGGAAAACACAGTGGTCATAGTTTGTGAGTGTCATTGTGATACTAAACAATAATATGTTGCCATTATTTGTCATCTTTATTAAAAGGAGCCCTAAGTGCCTTAACGGGAACAGTATGAGTTACCGACGATCGGGATCCCGGCCGGCAGCGGGGCGAGCGCAGATAATTCCCTTGCTGGCTCGCTGCACTTCCCACACTGCGGGCTCACTCTGCTCACCACAGGTTCTATTTTCACTCTACGGGTGGTATTCAAATGATATATCATGCCCAATCTCCTTTCTAAAATGATCCCAATTATCATGAATATTGCACAAATAGTAGTCAGGTTTAGCTATGTAAAAGGGTTAGGGTGCCTCGCTACCCTGGGGGTAGCGAGCTGAAATAATAATACCACGCCCATCAGCAGAAACAGAATGGGTGTGGAAGGGGGTGAAAATAATTGAATACCACCTTATGGGTGTCATGGACACCCATGAGCGGGAATAGCCTCAGTTAGCTGAGATTCCAGCTGTCGACATTGTTAGCGGTCGGGATACCGGCATCAGTATCGTAACTACCAGGATCATGACTGCCGGCAACTTAACTACATACTGGCTAAACCACCCTTATATTTATTCATATTAATTTATTTTTTCTGCAGCAGGTTACATTGGTTTCCACAGGGAAAACATTGGGGTGTAGAGTGGAACTTGATCCAGAGGCACCAATAGGCTAAAGCTTTACCTGTCCCGGGATGCATTGGGGCCTCCTATATAACCCGCCTCCAGGCACTGAGAGCTCAGCAGTAGGTCACCTAACAGGTGGGCTGCACTGGGCAGCCCTGAAAAGATATTCTACAGAATATTTCCTATCTCTGGCTGGGCTGTCAGCGCTGTATGTCTGTGTGACATTCAGTGCTGCAGCTTCATTGGCTCCCAAGTGGCGTCACATACTCCTGTGGCCTGGTTCCCGGGTACTTAAGGTGGAGAAGTCACTGCTTAGACATAGAGTCGCAGACCGCCCTCCTGGTTTGCGTGGCTGCTACGGGGAGGAAGTAAGAGGGTCCCCCAAGTGGGACCCGCCATTAAATTGCATTCCGACCTCAACCTAGGGAGATGGGTCATGGCGCTGGCGTGGACACTGTCACTGGGCAGGGACCCCACTAGACCACCAGGGAATTGGAGCACAGGTTCAATGTACTAACGCCCTGTTGTTAAGACTCACTAGTACCAGGGTTGTAAGTCCAGCATAGGGGAGGCGGTGCTTGACCTGTAGCCCCTCCCCTGGTCCAGGGCGCCATCTCCTCACAGATTTCCTGCCCTGGAGCTACCTCACACTCTCCCTCACTCATTGACTGAGATGCTGAGTGCCATCTTCTGAGATAGCTGCTGCTGGTCTCCGGGATTGCAGGTCAAGGTCTCCCTTGTAAAGCCACCTGTACACAGTGCTGAGACTTTACAAACACTTAAGTATCCTACATATCTTGATACAGACAGTGTTAGTTGAGAAAGAATGTACCTTTTACAGAATATATTGTATGAATATTCTGATATATCCTTCGGTCACTGACTGCGCTGTGATATATACTAGTCCAGTGCAGGTTTATTGTAATAATAATATCTGTATTGCCTGTATATGCTGTGTGGTTTCACTCTCAGAGTTTCCAAGATATAACTGTCACTATATTCTGTACCCTGGGCTAGGTGTGTTTGGGTCTATTAATATAGTATTACACAATGTTTATCTAATACGTATATTCTACTGTGTTACAGTCACATAATACCAGGTTCTGTCCGCAGGTATTGTTTTCTTTGTCTGGCTTTATCGTACTATAATAGCCCTGTTGTTGCATTTATCACATAATGTCGAAGAGAAAGGGCAGTAAATCAGTGGAATCTCCTGCATCATGCAGAGCATGCACCAAGGATTAACCAGAGGGGGAAGTGTTGTATAATGGTCTGTGTGTTACTTGTCATGTACCTCCCAGTCAGTCCGCAACTCCTGCATCTACTCAGGAGCCACCCTGGGCTGCATTCACCACCCTACTGGGTACTCTGGTGAAATGCTTAGCACCCCCTATGGGACCACCGGTGCCACTACCACCACAAATTGTCAGTATGGTTAATCCGCCTTGGGTGGAAAATTTGTCTAACCAACTGCAGCAACTGAATCAGTATCTGCTTAGACATAAATCTACCCCAGGTCACTCCCGTGCCTCTGGGTCATCTAGGCGGGCTACTTCCTCCTCACAGTCCACATACTTCTCTGATGTTTCATCTGAAGAGGAGTGGGAGCATATGGTACTGTCAGACACTGAATCTGGTGTTACTGATGAGGATTCTCCCTTGTAAATTGATGTCCCTGCCTTAGTGGTTGCTCTTAAGCATATCCTACAAATCACTGATGATGAGGATACCATTACTGTGGCAAAGAAAACTGATACATTTAAACAACACAAGGTGGTTAAAACTATATTACCCCATTCTGATCACTTAGTGGGCATCAGACGGGAACCCTGGTCTAATCCAGTGAAGAAATTCCTTCTGCCTAAATGGGCCTTGGCTTGCTATCCTCTCTCTGCAGAGTTATGTAACAAATGGGAGACTCCACCCCTTGTGGATTCTCACGTCACCCACCTCATGGTGTTGTCCACTCTGCCTTTCACCACTGTAACTTCACTAAAAGAACCATCACATAAGCGTGTTGAGGGACTCATGAAATCTATCTACTCCCATACAGGAGCTATTCATAGACCCACAATAGCTGCCTCGTGGGATGCAAAAGGTATTGAGGCGTGGGTTCAGGCATTAGAAGAAGAGCTGCCCGAGGATATTTCTGACAATGCCAGACAATACCTGTCTAACATTACCGCCGCCTATTACATTCAGGAGGTGTCCTCTGAGGTGGGAGTATTGGCAGCCAAAGCTTTGACCACGTCTGTCCGGGCTCGCCGCATGCTGTGGTTGAGGTCATGGAAAGTGGACCTGGACTCCAAAAAGACCTGGGGACATTTTGTTTGGGGAAGACCTAAATGAAATTGTGTCTGAATTAGCAGCGGCTAAGACTGCTTTTCTCCCAACTACTAATCCTTCTGCACAGAAGGCAAAAGGTACCACTTTTCATTACTTTCGGACTCAAGGGAAAGCAAAGGGTCAGTCATACCCGAGACAATCTTGTGCTCCCAAAACCACCAAGCACAGGGCAAAACAATCCTGGGCAGCCTGTCAGTCTGCTTCAAAGCATGACAAGCCTGCTGCAAGATGGGGTGGGCCTCCCCCTGGGGGACCCCATGGTGGGAGACTGACTTCTACAGTTCACCCAGGTCTGCATAAAGACCACTTCAGATGCATGGGTACTGGAAGTACGTTTTCTCCTTCAAGAGACTTCCCTCCCCAGGTCTGCACTATGGTTCTCCCTTTGGATCATTTAATTGTGTAAGCTCTACAAATGGTTGTGAGTTCTCTCATGGGTACAGGAGTGGTTGTACCGGTACCTCAGTCCTAGAGAGGCAGAGGTTGCTACTCAACCCTGTTTATGGTCCCGAAACCCAATGGGTCCTTCCAGCCTATACTCAACCTCAAATCTCTGAACAAGTTTGTGAGAGTGTCCAGGTTTTGTATGGAAATGCTGCCTTCAATTGTGCTGGCTAAGGAACTCAGAGACTATAGTATCCCTGGATATACAGGATAAATATCTGCACTTTCCTATTGCCATGTCACATCAGCAGCTCCTGCGGTTTGCTATTGGCAACCTTCACTACTAATTCTAGGCTCTGCCATTTGGACTGACTATGGCTCCTCAGATCTTCACCAATCATGGCCATGATGACGATCCATCTCCGTCGCCAGGGAGTCAGAATCCTGCCATAATTAGACGACCTGCAGTTTCTGGCAAATTCCCACAAAGTCCTCCTCAGTCATCTGCAACTGATGGTGGCCTTCCTGCAAGTCCATGGGTGGCTAATCAATTGGCAGAAGTCTTTGCTGGTCCCAGCTCAGAGCATGGTCCACCTGGAAGCACTCCTGGACACACACAGTCAAAGACTGTTTCTGTTTCCAGACAAAGTCCTGAAGCTTCAGGACAGGATAAGATGCTTCCTTCATCACTCAAGAGTGTCAATACACACTGTGATGCAAGTACTTGGCTTGATGGTGTCGGCCTTCAACATGGTAGAGTTCGCTCAATTTAATTCCTGCCCACTACAATGGCTAATACTTTCCAAGTGGGATGGCATACCTCATCGGATCAGACCTCAAATGATCTCTTTGACTCTGCAGGTTTGTCTGTCGCTGACCTGGTGGCTCTAGGACCAGCAATTAAGCAGGGGCTGTCCCTTTTGGATCCACGATTGGGTCCTACTGACAATGGACACCAGTCTGAGGGGATGGGGAGTGGTGTTGGAGCAACACTCTTTTCAGGGTTGTTGAACCAAGGAGGAATCACTCCTACTGATAAATATTCTGTTGCTGAGGACAGTGTTCGATGCACTATCTCTCTGCTACGGAACAAGCCTGTTCAAGTATGGTCAGGCTACGCCACCATGGTGGCATATATAAACCATAAAAGTGGCACTCGAAGCCGCATGGTAATGATGGAAGTGTCAAAAATCCTTTGTTGGGCGGAACGCCACTGCCATATTGGCAGTGTTCATTTCAGGCATCCTAAACTGGGAAGCAGACTTCCTCAGTCACCAGGACATGCATGTCAGAGAGTGGAGTCTTCATCTAGAAGTCTTGGCTCCTCAGGCAGTGTACGTGGACACACTGGCAGTTCCATGGAACTTTCTGTTACCCTACTTATTTCCTTTGGTGTCATTACTGCCCAGGGTCCTACGGACGTTCAAACAAGAAGGAGGAATACTACTTCTAGTCACTCTAGCATGGCCCAGACGGCATTGGTTCTCAGACCTGCAGTGTCTGTCGACAGGGCATCCTCTTCTACTTTCTCAATGACCAGACCACTTCGTACAGGGCCATTGTCTGTATACAAATCTGGCCAGACTGGCTTTGACGTCGTTGCTCTTGAAGTATCACTCCTGAGGCCCAAGGGATTGTCCAAGGTGGTTATTCAAACTATGTTAAAGGCCCACAAATTGGTCTCTGCCCAGATTTATTACAGGGTTTGGAATTCTTACTTCACTTAGTGTTCTGATAAGAATTATGTTGCCTATAGATTAAGAACTTCTAGAATTCTAGCTTTTCTGCAAAGAGGCCTGGACTTAGTACAAATAGATTATAGAAACTACTGGGTGCGCAAATTAGCAGCTAAAATCAGTGTTCCTCTCTTATGAGGTTCCCTTTACCCTCACCACAAGTGTAAATAAAAACAGAAAATTGAGAGTTTCACTTAACTAGCGCTATATGTGAATTCTTCTTTGTTCCATTATTCCATCATGTTATCCAAAACCGGTTGATGCATAGAATGAAAAAGATATGTATAGTGGAACACTATTTTAATTACATTAACACATATACATAACATACAATAAACATTTATGAGATTTTGTGATGTGGGATCAATTATTCAACAAAAAATCCCCTGGAGAGGCAAGTGAGGTAATATGTAGTTACCAGATTTTTATGGAACTGCGGTTTAGACAGTCCCTATCAGCGCGTGTGTCCCGTAATGGGTGTTCCGGATCAGCCCATCCACCACACAGATTGTCACTGCTGAATTTCGGATGAATACACTCTCCTCACAGGCGTCTTCAGTAGGAAACCGACGCGTTTCAACCCTTAGCTAGGGTCTTTTTCAAGGTTCAGGTGAATAATGATCCTCTTTAGCAGTACCTTATTTAAATGTCACTCCGCCAATCAAACTCCTTAAATCACAGCAGGAGCAAATTAGGTAATCAATCCTCCCTGGTGACGCTACACCGGACCTTAGCGTCTACTTCCGTGTATCATGGTTGTCCTGACAACATGAAGTGTGTTTGACCTCCTCTGTCAGACTACGCGGTGTCCTAGTTCCGGCTTCCTTGTTGTTATGGTAACCCGTCCGTTCCTGGACTTAGGTCTTCATCTGGCCTCCCTCAAGGTTCACATATCTGCCTTGTTGATATGGTTTCAGGAAAAAATTGCATCTATACCTGACTTCATACATAACTCAGGGTGTCCTATGGATTGAGCCTCCCTATGTTCCTCCTGTGTCTCCATGGGATCTGTCTGTTGTCCTGCATGCCCTGCAAGAGTCTCCATTTGAAACTCTTGAATCGGTGGACCTTAAATGGCTCACGGCCAAGGTCCTGTTCTAGCTGGCTATTGCAAGAATGCTGTCGGACTTAGGCACTTTGTCCTGTCATCCACCCTTTCTGATATTTCACCGTGACCGGTCAGTTCTACGAACTCGACCAGGTTATTTGCTTAAGGTGGTGTCATCTTTTCACCTTAACCAAGAGATTGTGGTCCCGGCCTTTATCTCTTCAAACTTGTCTTCCAAAGAACGTTCTTTGTATGTGGTAAGGGCTCTTCGTATCTATGTGGAGAGGACTGCCTCTACCAGGAGGTCAGATGCACTTTTTAGTCTTGTTTGGTTTCCACAAACGTGGCTGGCCTGCGAATCAGCAAACCTTGGCCAGATGGATTAGAATGGTGATTGCAAAAGTTTATTTGCAAGCTTGACTACCAGCTCCTGCTGCTATTAAAGCCATTTCTACTCTGTCTGTTGGACCTTCTTGGGTGGCCCACCATGGCATGTTTGCAGAACAATTGTGCAAGGCGGCTATGTAGTCCTCAGTGAACACGTTTCTTAGGTTCTATGCATTTGATACCTTGACCTCCCAGGATGCTTCCTTTGGATGCTGGATTCTCACATCCACTAAGACACGTCTTCTCCCTTGAGGAACTGCTTTAAGATATCCACAATGTTTTCCATGTGGAAACCAATGTAACCTGTTGCAGAAAAGGAGAGTTATGGTAGACTTACCATTTTTAACTCTCTCTCTGTGAGGTACATTTGGTTCCACAGGGTGCTCACCCTGATACACCTAGCTTCTTTGGGTTGTATGGCATTAACCGCTGGTACATTCTCCTGTTGTGAGAATATGGTTTTATGCAACTGACATCTGCCTTCTCTCTTGCCTGCTCCTGCATTGAATGACTGGTTAATGAAACTGAGCTTTCAGTGCCTGGAGGCAGGGTTATAGAGGAGCTAAAGCTTTAGCCTGTTGGTGCCTCTGGGTCAAGATCCACTCTACACCCTGTTGTTTTCCCTGTGGAAACCAATATACCTCGCAGAAAGAGAGTTAACAATGGTAAGTGTATCATAACTCTCCTTTTTTTCTTTTCAGCAATTCTATGTGCTGAAATGAATTCATGAATTGCCACATCTAAAACTTCACACCCACAAGTTTAGCTACTTAACTCCTCCAAGCAGTTCATTATTTTGTGTAGCATAGTAGAATAGTTATTCATTAAATAAATATAAAAAGTGGTGAATTATGATTACAATATAACGTATTAATTGTTCATTTTACACAAATGGAAGGTTTAGGTCAATTACATTGACTAATTAGGGGGCTAAATTGCCGATAAATGTTTCATATTTAGACACACTAAAAAAACAATAAACAATAAAAAACAGCACTAATAAATGACAAATATTCTTTAGAAATGAGACAGCGGCTAGTTAGAATTATGAGTAAAATATCAGGAAATAAAGTAAAAAGATATACTTCTTCTGAAATATCTATTCTACAAATATGCCTATGTTATTGAATATCTGTTGATAGTGGTACAATTTCAAAAGAAAAAAATGAAAAGGTGTCAGTTTAATTTTGGGTGTAGTGGTATATGGAGGTTCATTCAGATCTGATCGCTGCTGTGTGTTTTCGCAAAGCGGCTGATCAGGTACTAACTGTGCATGCTTATGCACCGCAATATGCATGTGCGTTGGACAGCAACAAAGGGCATCACTGGTGAGTGATGGGATGGTGCGAAAAATCCAATCGCATGGGCATTCGCACGGTGATTGACAGGAGGGTGGTAACTGAGCGTCTGGAAATATGCAGGCGCCGCCAAGCATTTTCAGGGAGGGTGTCTGACGTCAGCGACAGCCCCAATCAGCCTGATGTGATCGCACTGTAGGAGTAGTCCTGGGCTGTGCAGAGACTGGACATAGTGAATTTTAGCAGCTCAAGGTTCACATAGGATCACATACTTTCACAGCAAATATACACTCCCACTGGAGGCGGCGACTATCTGAACGTATGACAGCAAAATTAGCAGCCAAGCGATCAGATCTAAATGACCCCCATAGTTTGATGCATAGAGAACCCATCTCTTATAGTTGCAGCAGGTGCACTGCACTTGGGACTCAGGTGCCCACCACCAGGCAGAGCCATGTGAAGATGTAATACCGCACTAGCACATTGGGTGCCAAACCATCCAGAGATTGCTGATATGCAGTGGGGCTTCTGACAACATTCACCTATAATGATCTGGGAGCAGTGGTGCAAGTAGAAAAATGTCTTATAGGTACTGTGTGCAAATGCCACATGGGGCGTGGCCAATGATACTAGGGATGAGCAAGTGTCGGTTCTCAGGGAACCGAACCGTACCGTACTTCACCATTTGAGTCAGGCTTGGGTTTTCCCGCCTGACTCGGAAACCCGAACTAGGCAAAACATCATCCTCCCGCAGTCGGATTCTCGCAGGGTTTGGATTCCATAAAAGGAGCCACACGTCCCCGCCATTTTCACTCCGGCATCGGAGAGTTTAGAGAGAGAATGTGTCTCCGTTCTCACAGTGTCCGTGTCTTGTGCTGTATTTGTCCAGTCACAGTGGTTGTGTCCTCTTGCTGCCATATGTCCATTGCTGCTGTGTTGTGCTGCATCAGTTCAGTGGTAGTGTATTGTGCTGCATCAGTCCAGTTGTAGTGTCCTGTGCATCAGCCATCAGTCATTCCAGTGACCATGCAGTCACCGTGGTTGTGTCCTCTTGCTGCCATATGTCCATTGCTGCTGTGTTGTGCTGCATCAGTTCAGTGGTAGTGTATTGTGCTGCATCAGTCCAGTTGTAGTGTCCTGTGCATCAGCCATCAGTCATTCCAGTGACCAGGCAGTCACAGTGGTTGTGTCCTCTTGCTGCCATATGTCCATTGCTTCTGTGTTGTGCTACATCAGTTCAGTGGTGGTGTATTGTGCTGCATCAGTCCAGTGGTAGTGTCCTATGCATCAGCCATCAGTCATTCCAGTGATCAGGCAGTCACAGTGGTATACTCTGCTGCCATATGTCCAGTGCTGCCATATAATAATAATAACAACAAGTCCCTTACAGTGCTGCTGTGTTGTCCTGAATCAGTCCAGTGGTAGAGTCCTGTGCATCAGCCATCAGTCATTCCAGTGGCCAGGCAGTCACAGTGGTATACTCTGCTGCCATATGTCCAGTGCTGCCGTATAATAATAACAATAACAAGTCCCTTACAGTGTTGCTATGTTGTCCTGCATCAGACCAGTGGTAGAGTCCTGTGCATCACCCATCAGTCATTCCTGTGCCGCATATTGTGTTATATAACTCCAGAAAAATAATGGAGAACAAAAATGTAGAGGATAAAATAAGGAAAGATCAAGAACCACTTCCTCCTAGTGCTGAAGCTGCTGGCACTAGCCATGACATAGACGATGAAATGCCATTAACGTCGTCTGCTAAGGCTAATGCCCAATGTGATAGTATAGGGCATATAAAATACAAAAATACAAAGTTCAGTAAAAAGACCCAAAAAAAGAAATTTAAATGGTCTGAGGAGAAACGTAAACTTGCCAATATCTCAAAAGAGGCTCCAGTTCGTTAAACTATCAGAGCTCGTAAACCGGCAGCCAGTCAGGAGCCGCGGCTGCCGATCTGCGAACTCTGATTGGCTAGCAAACCGGTGCCTTATTGAGATTCACCATGCTGCCACCGCCAGAGACCGGACATCAAAGAAAATTGAGGGGCAGAAGAGGTGCTGCGCTTTCCTCCCCTCACATAGCAGCCAGCGGGATGCAGGTATGGCGGACGGCCGAGCGGTACGGCATACCGGCTGGGAATTTCTTACAGGTATGCCATACTGCCCCATACCGCCATACTTGCAGCACTGTCTGGGAGGGAAAAGCATTTCTGTTCTGGCACAGAGAGGGGCCCAATAAGCGAGAAAGGAGAAGAAAGGGGCTTAGCTTCTGAGACTCAGGGGAGAGCATGCACTGCACAAGTGCTGCACTATTAAAATGGTACAAACAATGGGTGATGCCTGTGAAAGCAAAGAGTGAAAAGGACTCTGAGGGTAGAGCACAGAGCAAATACTGGCAGTAATGTGTGTAAATTAGTAAGACTGCAAACAAGTTAGGAGGAGAGAAGAGGAGTCTATACAGAAATGAAGATGCCATTACATTAAAAAGGCTGTGTGACATAAAAAACAGGTTGTTATATGAATAAATAAAGAGAGAGATAAGGTCACAGACTAAGAACAAGCATGTATAGTGAAGCTACAGATGCAAGAGAAAGAGACCAACATCCATCCATCATCATCCATTGCAAATGGAAAAGGCCTGATTCATGTTTTGTAAGTAATGCAAAAAAGCAAGCAACTGGGCAAAACCATGTTGCCCTGCAGGTGGGGCAGATGTAACGTGTAGAGAGTTGGGTGGGGTGTGTTCAAACTGACACATAAATTACAGTATAAAAATAAATCTGCATAAAATTTGTTGGTTACATGCAAAAGTATCCAGTATTTACCCAGCACAGAAAAAATATAAATGTATTTGCTCACCTAGAATGGCAACATGGTTTGCTCCAGACACAAAGTTACAGTACTTTCTTTTTTTGCTTTACTAACAAACATGAATCAAGCCCAAAGTATACAAGTGCTTAGGCATATTTCCACCTTTTAGGATATATATCTTTTGCACTTGGACTGGTATAAATCCAGGATAATGATGTTGAATGATAACTTCTCCTCATTGATGCATAGGCATGGAAATACTAATTTTGTTTACACAGATTGGCACGTGTCTCACTAGCAAAGCAAATGCATGCAAACATTTATGCTTTTCAAATTACATTGCAATTATGGTTGGTTGACTTTTGTGATTGTGTATGATTACTCTGCTGACTCTTGGAAATACTTTTTTTTCCCTCCTCCATATTTCAATACAGGCTTTACCAAAACATGGAAGCATTCCTGTTTGTAATAAGGATACATATTTATGACTGTAAAACCCTTTTTCTTTGTTTGTTGCTAAACTATAATTTTTTTTAAATCTACATCTGCGTTTTTCATATTTTGGCAAAATTAATACTAAGACTGCTTGACCTGCACTGGAACCACATGCACTATAGACTCAAGGTACTTAACAGAATAACATAATACAGTACATAAAAGCTTTTCATAAAATACAGAGAGCATGGAGATACTAACGGAACATTATGAAAATGCTCAGTAAACAAGAAAGTCTTGAGTTCATTTTCGAAGGATTCTAGAGTGGGGTCCTCTCGCACTGTGCAGGGAATGTGGACCTAAGAATACAGACAAGGTCTTTCCACTTAAAGGAGAAAAAACTTTATGGAGATATCAAGTGGAATTGGTGGACCTACTTTTTCCAAAACTGATAATCAAGTACTGAGATTCTATGTATGAATATTGGCGCGTGATCCCAGAGGTACGCACAGTTGCAAATACTGTGGTGAATTTCTTGAAATTAATACTAATGGTAAATGTTTTCATATTAAAATAATGTCAACATTATTTAGTACAGGTTGAGTATCCCATATCCATATATTCCGAAATACAGAATATTCCGAAATACGGACTTTTTTGAGTGAGGATGAGATAGTGAAACCTTTGTTTTTTGATGGCTCAATGTACACAAACTTTGTTTAATACACAAAGTTATTAAATATATTGTATTAAATGACCTTCAGGCTGTGTGTATAAGGTGTATATGAAACATAAATGAATTGATTAATGCACAAAGTTATAAAAAATATTGTCTAAAATGACCTTCAGGCTGTGTGTATAAGGTGTATATGTAACATAAATGTATTATGTGCTTATATTTAGGTCCCATATCCATAATATCTCTTTAAGGTATGCAATTATTCCAAAATACGGAAAAATACGATATCCAAAATACCTCTTGTCCCAAGCATTTTGGATAAGGGATACTCAACCTGTACTGTTTTAAATAATATTTATTTCTAATTTTTCTGGGTGAAGTCGTTTAACATACTGTATATTGTTCATTGATGAAGAGTACCTCATGTCTTTCTCATAAGTAAATGCAGAGGGGTTGGTTTCTGGTTGGCCAGAACCCCGCTCCTGTTGGCCAGTGGCTCTAACAATAGCATATAGGGCCTAATTTAAGGTTGATTGCAAAAGCAAAATCTTCCTCTAATGGGAAAAACCATGTGTGCTGCAGGTGGGCCAGATAAAACATGTACAAAGAAATTTAGATTTGGGTGGGATGTGTTCAAACTGAAATCTAAATTGCAGTGTAAAAATAAAGCAGCCAGTATTTACCCTGCACAGAAACAATAAAACCCGCCCAAATCTAAATCTCTCTGCACATGGTTTTGCCCATTAGAGGAAGGTTTTGCTTTTGCAAACATCCTTGAATTAGACCCATAGCACAATTACTTGAGCCACCACAACATACAGTTTAAGGGACAGAGTAGAGCTGCTGCACATGCAGCTTTTTCTACCGAGTTTGCGGTGTGTGTGTGTGTGTGTGTGTGTGTGTGTGTATGAGTGCTCAATAAGTGCACTGGACCAGGTAGTAACTGCCAAGAAGTAGAGATAGGAGCCTTACCATGAGGTGGGATAATGTGTGCTTAAAAAGTGCAGTAATGACTCTACTGCTCAATAGCAAGTTTATTAAGTGCCATTATACAGGGAATCCCTAGGGCAATTGAAACAGTTCCACAAGTACATCATAGAGGCAGTGGATTGTACTCTAGCAGTGCTGGTACCATAGTGATTAATCAATTTTCAGAATCCGAATCATGTCCATTGCTTCAGTGTCCAAACTATGGGGGTCATTCCGAGTTGTTCGCTCGCTGACGATTTTCGCAACGGCGCGATTAAAGCAAAAATGCGCATGGTACGCAGTGCGCATGCGGTTAGTATTTTATCTCAAAACTTAGTAGATTTACTCATGTCCGAACAAAGATTTTTCATCGTTGAAGTGATCGGAGTGTGATTGACAGAAAGTGGGTGTTTCTGGGCGGAAACTGGCCGTTTTCTGGGAGTGTGCAGAAAAACGCAGGCGTGACAGGGAAAAAACGCCGGAGTGTCTGGAGAAACGGGGGAGTGGCTGGCCGAACGCACGGCGTGTTTGTGACGTCAAACCAGGAATGAAATGGCCTGAGCTGATCGCAATCTGTGAGTAGGTCTGGAGCTACTCAGAAACTGCTAAGAAATTTCTATTCGCAATTCTGCTAATCTTTCGTTCGCAATTATGCTAAGCTAAGATACACTCCCAGAGGGCGGCGGCCTAGTGTGTGCAATGCTGCTAAAATCTGCTAGTGAGCGAACAACTCAGAATGACCCCCCATATGTGATACATCTCTCCTCATCCATAGCTTTATTACCAAATTCCCAAAGGGTCCAAGGGTAAATAAAATTAAGCTTGCAAAAAGCTGTCGATTCTCAGTCTGTTTTAGCCTAAAATAAAAAATGACTATGATATCAAAAGCAAAACACAGCATTTTGCCCTCATGTCTCTTTTTTGATAAGGCAAACAGATATAAGGTAGGAATCATCACCGAGGCAAGGTAGGGGTAATGCTATTAGATGATGATGTTAATAGTCCTAAATTGTAGAAATATTGCTTGGTCTATGTCTTTATTACTAAAAAGATAGCACTATGAAAGTTACTATGTTCTATGGGGTCTAGTGCGGTACAGTATGCAAGGGTAGAGGTGATGCCCACAGCAAACAATCAGACACTAGCTATCATTTTATACAATGTGATAGATGAATGATTGGCAAAATCTGGTTTGTTATTATGGGTAATACACTTTTGTAAACCCACACTTTAGTAAATTTACCCACTGGTCTTTAAGGTCTCTTAAACATATATTGTAAATAATTTGGCTCATCTCTTAGTCTTGACAGAACTTTCAAACACACATATGGGTAGATTACTATTACTAGAGATGTGCAGCGGGCACTTTTCGTGTTTTGTGTTTTGGTTTTGGTTCTGGTTCCATGCTTGTGTTTTGGACCTGGATTGTTTTTGCCAACACCACCTTTTCGTGTTTTGGTTTTAGATCTGGATAATTTAAAAAAAAAAACATAAAAACAGCTAAAATCACAGACTTTGGGGGTAATTTTGATCCTACGGTATTATTAACCTCAATAACATTCATTTCCACTAATTTCCAGTCCATTCTGAACACCTCACGCCTCACAATATTGATTTTAGGCCAAAAGATTGCAGTGAGGTGGCTGGATGACTAAGCTAAGCGACACAAGTGTGCGGCACAAACAACATGGGACGTGATGGAATTTGCCCAGATGTAATACACGCACAATATTAGTGGCAGAGTAGAGCATTCCCCAAAACCATACACAGACGGCAAGGCCTGTAAAATTAATTTAGATAATAACCCTTCTATTTGGAGCTATTATAATAATATGCAGCACAGGCGAGCATAACCCTACACCACACAGGGCAAACAATGTAAAAATTATTTGGATAATAATAGTAATATATCTAACCCTTTTATTTGGAGTATATAATATACAGCACAGGACACCACAACTGGACTTATGACAGCACAAGACACCACCACTGGACTGATGCAGCACAAGACAGCACCACTGGACTGGACTTATACGGCAGTACCCCTGGAGTTGTACGGCAGTATCAGACAGGATGGCACTTTAAAAAACTAGTCCCCAAACAGCACATGATGCAAAGAAGAAAAAGAGGCGAAAGATGGAATTGTCCTTGGGCCCCCTCCACCCACCATTATAATGTATAAACAGGACATGCACACTTTAACAAACAAATCATTTCAGCGACAGGGTCTGCCACATGACTTTGGCTAAAATGACTGGTTTGTTTGGGCCCCCACCAAAAAAGAAGCAATCAATCTCTCCATGCATAAACTGGCTCTACAGAGGCAAGATATCAACCTCATCATCATCCTCTGATTCCTCACCCCTTTTACTGTGTACATCCTCCTCCTCCTACGCTGATCGCTGATAAGATTACCGGCTGCACTAAACACTCTATCGGAGTACACACTGGAGGGGGGGGGGGGCAATTTAGATAAAATAAAGCCAGTTTGCGCAAGGTCATCCAAATTGCCTCTTTTTCCTGCCAGTATACATACGGACTGACATGCCTACTTGGATACTGTCACTCATATAATCCTCCACCATTCTTTCAATGGTGACAGAATCATATGCAGTGTCAGTAGACATGTCAGAAATCATTGGCAGGTCCTTCAGTCCGGACCAGATGTCAGCAATCGCTCCTGACTGCCCTGCATCACCACCAGCGGGTGGGCTAGGAAATGTTATCCTTTTCCTCGCAGCCCCAGTTGCAGGAGAAAATGAAGAAGGAGCTGTTGATGGGTCATGTTCTGCTTGAGTTGACAATTTTCACACCAGCAGGTCTTTGAACCTCTGCAGTCTTGTGTCTGCTGGAAAGAGAGATACAATGTAGGCTTTAAACCTAGGATTGAGCACGGTTGTTCTCCAGCTGCTTCTGCAAAAGCCTAATCAAGGGAATGACCTGACTAAAGCTGACAGTGTCTGAACTGACTTCACGTGTGGCAAGTTCAAAAGGTTGGAGAACATATACGGCAGTATCACTGGAATTATATGGCAGTATCACTGGACATATATACGGCAGTATCACTGGACATATACGACAGTATCATTGGAATTATTTGGCAGTACCACTGGACAGATAGGGCAATATCACTGAAATTATATGGCAGTACCACTGGATATATATGTCAGTTCCACTGGACATATACGGCAGTATCACTGGAATTATATGGCAGTACCCCTGGACATATACAGCGGTATCACTGGACATATATGGCAGTATCACTGGACTCGATTTATACGCCAGTACCACTGGATTTACACGGCAGTACCACTGGACATATACGGCAATATCACTGGAATTATATGGCAGTACCACTGGACATATACAGCAGTACTATTGGACATAAACAGCAGCACAGGGACACTACAACACAGCACCACTGCAATGGTCTGGACTTATACAGCAGAACTGGACATATGGCAGCAGAAGGCACCCCCACTGTAACTGGATTGATGCAGCACAAGACAATACCAATGTTCTGATGCAGGACAACACAGCACCACTGCACTGTTTTTATACAGCTACGCTGGACATATGGCAGCAGAGGACACCACCACTGTGACTGATGATGACGTTTTGGCATGTTCTGGTTTCCAAGTCAGGCGGGAAATCCCGAGCCGGGGTTGGATAGTGAAGTCCGGTATGGTTCGGTTCTCAGGGAACCAAATTCGCTCATCTCTAACTATTACTATTAGGAGTAAAACATTCCTACCAATCCTACACCATTCCTAATCTTTCCATACTTAGTGCCTCAGTCCTGTGTTAAATCCAGGCACAGAGCAAGAGGTATCATACAAATCCTACATGCCTTCACCAGGTCAGTCATTAAATGGTCTGATTCTGTTGACATGGCTGATCTGGAAGAGCTCTTGTGTATTATTTCTGTGTTCCAATTTTCCTCACATTAATAGTGGGTGCCTTTAGAGAAGGAGCTCCAGATTGCTAGCCAGGAGGCAGATGACATTGACCTTGGAGGGCATTTCAGGAGTACAAGATTGTATAAATCAGCAATATATAAAATGAAAGTGCAATTAGAATATGTAAGTGAATTATATTTATAACATTTAAGTCATGTTCATTTCAAACTAAATTACCTTGTTGAGGGGCTCATAACTTATTTTACCCTGCAGAATACATTTTTAACACAATCAATAGTCCATCTTTATGTAGTAATACTTGTTAGAGACCAGCAAAGAATGTTAGAGAATGTGTTTAACATTTTTTTTTGTTTTGAGTAAACAAATGAACTCTTAAATATTTTCACCTAAGGCCCAATGTTAGAATTGATCCTCCACACCTGTCTCTGAGTGTCCCAACTATTGGAGGTAGCTGGACTAGAGGCTGGTGTGGAACGCTATTCTCCTCCCTGGGTACAAATGTTTAGGAATGTTGCCAGAAATGCCCCAGCCCCTACTGAATGGCTTATGTTATTTGGCCAAGATAGGAAGGCTGTTGGACATTAATCTCCTCCGGGCCAGATGTACTAAGCCTTGAAAATTGATAAGGTGGAGAGTAATAAAGTACCATCCAATAAGCTCCTAACTGCCATGTTACAGGCTGTGTTTGAAAAATGACAGGAGCTGATTGGCTAGTAGTTTATCACTCTCCAATTTGTCACTATTTAAGGCTTAGTACATCTGGCAAGCATTTCCTATATTTTTGGCAATTTGTCTGACTGCACCATCAGCTGCTCATAATAGATTGGGATCCCAAGCATATCTATGTCCATCTCCTCTTCTGCCTCTTCCTCCTGCATGTCTAAGGTGTGTGCTTCACGCCTAAGGAAAGGAAATAAAATAGTTTGACAATATTTTGATAATTCTAGTTAAGCTTTTTTTCATTTAAATGTAATTAAACTGCTTTTTATATTTAATTGTATTATTGCAGAGCTTAGAATGATAATAACACTTTTGTGCTAGTAAGTATTCTGTCTCTAACAGTACATTATTTCATTTGTAATTTCCAACATTGTGTTGAAATTATTTCTGGCATATTATTACACCATGTTTATAGAAATATAATGATGACAATCATTTAAGCCAGCAGTTTCAATGTAAAGGGAGAAAGGTGTTCTTGCTCTCTCAAAGTATCAGTATTTACATTTTTGCAGTTATTAACTAAGCACATATGTCAGTTCTCCAGGCCAGTAAATATTGACCAGGAGGTGATCAAGTGCTAAATGATCAAACCACTTAACATAATAAGCCTGATTCACATGTGGCTAGAGGTAACATAGTAACATAGTTTTTGAGGTTGAAAATAGACAATTTGTCCATCTCGTTCAACCTATTAGTCTTAAAATATTGCAGTATAGCTGATCACTAATTTTAACGTTGGTGAATGTTTAACTGTTATGTCCATTCCTCTTTTTTTTTTATAGTTATCTTATTTTATTATTAAAGTCCATGATTTACCCACCATACCCCTTAATATCCTTATCCATTAGGACTTTATCTAGCCCATTCTTAAAAGAAGTGATCGAGTCCGCCATTACTACTTTCACAGGCAGAGAATTCCAAGTGTGTATTGTCCTTACTGTGAAGAAACCCTTAAGTATCAGAGTGCTAAATCTCTTCTCCTCTAACCTAAGCGGGTGTCCCCGTGTCCTTTGTGGTGACCTTACCAAAAACAAATCCCCTGCTATCTCTGTGTATTGACCCCTTATATATTTATAAATAGTAATCATGTCCCCTCTTAATCTCATTTTTTCCAGTATAAACATACCTAGCCTAGCAATCCTTTCCTCGTATTCTAGAGTCTCCATCATCTTAATCAGTTTGGTTGCCCATCTTTCAAACTTTTCAATTTCCATTATGTTCTTTTTATAGTATGGTCCCCATAGTTGTGCACAGTATTCGAGATGTGGCCGCACCAGTGATTTGTACAATGGGAGTATAACACACTCATCCCTTGCATCAATTCCACACTTTATGCATGCCTTGTTTGCCTGTTTTGCTGCACTTTGGATAGTACTGCTAAGTTTGTTATCAATGTGAACACCTAATTTTTTTTTCCAGTACAGAATCTCCTAGTTTCTCCCCATTTAGTATATACGTAGTGTTTCTGTTCTTGCTGCCAAAGTGCATTGCCTTACATTTGTCTATGTGGAACCACATACTCCCTTTTTGCTGCTCCATGTTTCTAATCTAAATATGTAATTCTGTAGAGACTTAACATCCCCCTCCAAATGTATAACCTTACACAGTTTGGTATTGTCTGCAAAATTTGACACTGTACTCTCTACACCCACATCTAGATCATTTATGAAAGTGTTAAACAATAGTGGTCCAGGTACAGACCCTTGTGGCACACCAGTAGAATTCAAAAATGTTCCATATACAACCACTCGTTGCTCCCTTTTATCCAACCAATTTCTAACCCAAGTGCATATTGTGCTCCCTAGCCCAAGTTATCTTACTTTGTGTATGAGTCTCATGTGAGGCAGTGTATCGAAAGCTTTGACAAAATCTAAAAAGATTACATCCACCTCTATACCTTGATCTAGGTTCACACTAATCATTTCATAAAAGCCTATTAAGTTAGTTTGACATATTTCCTTTACAAGTCTGTGTTGGTTCCTATTAATAACTTTATTGGTTTCGAGGAACTCCTGTATCCTATCCCTTAAAATACCTATCAGTACTTTCCCCACTATAGACGTAAGACTTTCTGGTCTATAATTACCCAGTTCAGATTTACATTACCCAGTACAGATTTACTGAAGATTTACAGATTTACAGATATAGATATACAGATGTAGATATACAGATTAGGTGAGCCTTGCACCACAAAATACTATTTTTTGGTACTTTGTGCATGTGTTTGACCCATTTTGCGTGTGCGCAAATGGGTCCTGGGACACAGGATGAAGTCCAGCATCAAACTGTCAGTGATTTCTCGGAAGGGTGGGGGCAATGACAGCCTTTTTTTCTCCAAACAGAGGTGTATCAGGAGGGAAGAGGCCAGGGATCTTCTTGGTTGCATGGAGACTTCCTGGCCTCTGTGATGGCAGCTTGCATGGCACCATAGGTGCCGCCAGCTGCCCAATGGTGAGACCAGTGATCTGCAGCTGCATCCTAGGATGCAGGTCAGATCACTACTGCAGCAGGAGGCATCTACTTGTAATATATTCCTCCTGGTTACCAAGGAAGCAGCAGTGATAGCACCTTTAACCACAGCTGAATCAGACCTAGTATTATATGTACACAGAATGTGTAATATGAAAGCAGTAAAAATAAAAAAGATGAAGATCAGACAGAATGAAGATAAATACACTTATTCAGATCCACAATGCAATTATAAAATGCTTATAATAGTTTAGTAATTGTCCTAAAACAGTTTCACTGTGGTCTTTATTTAGAACCAACACTGGTGTTGCAAGGGGGGTACAGGGGTGGTCACTCTTCATTATCATTCAGCATCTGGCTCTTGTCACTGAGGAGGAGCTGGTAGTGCAGGCAGCTCAGAATCTCTGGAAATGATGAGCACGTAACCAACGTGATGAAAATGGGGGAATGCCCTAAGGCCAGGGCTGCCATCAGAAATTACGGGGCCTGGAATTGGAAAAAAAGGCAGGGCTCCCCTCCCCCCAAAAGAAAAATATAATAATAATTAACTTAAATATTATATATATATATATATATTTAAAAAAAGAAACAAATTCTGTGTCCCCATAGTTTTATCCCCAGCAACATATTATGCACCACACTGTAATGCCTCACACAGTAATACCCCAGTACCAGTACCTGCTCATTGGGGTACTGCTTGTTGTCAGGGGTTCTGCTTGTCCTCCCCCCCCTGCAGCCACTGCCACCTCTGCAGACTGTTCGGCAGCCTGTTTCAAGTAAAACTATAGAAAATGTCCCTTCCAAAATGACTGCCGCCTTGAAGGAGACAGTTATTAAAGATACTAGAGCCTCCTCTAGCATCTTTAATAACTGTCTCCTCTGAGGCAGTGGTCAGCTTGAGAGGGACTTTTCAATAGCCTGCAGGAACCGTGTAGCGGTGATGGCAGGAGGACGGATGGCATCAGGAGGATGGATGGCGGTGGGCGGGCAGTGGCATGAGTGGCCCGGACCCTCCCCCTCTCTGCTAGAGAAACCGGGACAGGGACAGCTGTGCCCGCAGCACCACACTGATGGCGGGCCTGCCTAAGGCCATGCCATCTTCACCCAATGCTGTGACCACTTTTTTGGGCTTACATGCCAAAGGCACAGGAGGATGTCTATACAGTACACAAGGTTTCACCAACCCCAGTGACGCCACTGAGTACCAATAATCAATCCTTTCTAAATGTTCAAAATTCTAATTTTCTTAAGAGTCTTACATTCTCAATTTAACTAGTACTAGCTCAGGCCACCCACATGGAGTCTATTTCTGATCATTTGAGTAGACACATGCACATTTGTGTCTTGCTAGAGGTCATTTTGCAGGGCTCTGGCAGTGCTCCTCCTGTTCCTCCTTGCACAAAGGCGGAGGTAGCGGTCCTGCTGTTGGGTTGTTGCCCTCCTACGGCCTCCTCCATGTCTCCTGATGTACTGGCCTGTCTCCTGGTAGTGCCTCCATGCTCTGGACACTATGCTGACAGACACAGCAAACCTTCTTGCCATAGCAAGCATTGATGTGCCATCCTGGACGAGCTGAACTACCTGAGCCACTTTTGTGGGTTGTAGACTCCGTCTCATGCTACCACTAGAGTGAAAGCACCGCTAGCTTTCAAAACTGACCAAAACATAAGCCAGAAAGCATAGGAACTGAGAAGTGGTATGTGCTCACCTCCTGCAGAAGAACTACTTTATTGGGGGTGTCTTGCTAATTGCCTATAATTCCCACCTGTTGTCTGTTCCATTTGCACAACAGCATGTGAAATTGATTGTCAATCAGTGTTGCTTCCTAAGTGGACAGTTTGATTTCACAGAAGTGTGATTGACTTGGAGTTACATTGTGTTGTTTAAGTGTTCCCTTTATTTTTTTGAGCAGTGTATGTATGTATGTATATATACTGTGTATATATTTATTCTTTTCCACTTCATATATATACACGTATGTAGCTACTAGCCTGTAAGAATAGAAATACAGGGATTACAAGCAATTGATATTTTTCTTTAAGTTGAGAGTGTGTGAGGATGTTTAAGGTTTCTGCCTGTAAAAATTGATAAACATAACTGAAACCTCCATTATTCCACGTGTGAAAGACAGAGGATGATTTATAAGGAGCAAAGCTAGGGTTGCTCAATAGAGGTACAAAAATAGAGGAGCACTGTGATACTTTTAACTCAGAGTGAACAGCCCTCCATGCCACACAAGTGGAGTACATTAATTTGTTTTCTTTTACTATCCCCCGTAGTGATTGCGGGGATGTATGTATCAGATTCCAATTTGGTATAAACAAGAGATGTGCGGCAGACACTTTTCGGGTTTTGGTTTTGGATCTGGATCTCTGTTCATGCTTTGGATCTGGATTGGTTTTGCAGAAACCACCCTTTCGGGTTTTGGTTTTGGATCTGGATTATTTGGAAAAAAAACATAGAAACAGCTAAAATCACAGAATTTTGGGGTATTATTGATCCTACAGTATTATTAACCTCAATAACATTCAATTCCATTCATTTCCAGTCTATTATGAAGTCCTTGCACCTCACACTATTGTTTTTAGGCCAAGAGTTTGCGCCGAGGTAGCTGGATGACTAAGCTAAGCGACACAAGTGGTCAGCACAAACATCTGATCCATCTAGGAGTGGCACTGCAGTGACAGGCAGGATGGCTGTTTTAAAAACTAGGCCCCAAAGAGCATATAATGCAAAGAAAAAAAGAGGTGCAATATGGAACCCCTCCCACCCACCCTTATGTTGTTTAAACAGGACATACACAATTTAATAAACCCATAATTTCAGCAACAGGTGGTCCCCTGGAAAAAGATTGTCAACGTCTCCGAATAATAGTTAGCTACAAACATACCACCTCCTTCTTTGATGACTTTTCACATTATGAGAAGAGGCAAGAGGAAAAGGATAGTGTCAAGAAGGTGATTAAAAATTAGAGAGGCACACGCAATCAGGAACACACAGGCTTTCACCTCCAGTCCTATATTGGTGTGGAACGGAAAGGACTTCGAACAAATATATAATTACCACATTACTGAACAAACTGAAAAACAAAGCCTCCGAAATTGTACCCCCTTCTCCATTTTCAGGGATTAAGTTAGCCTCGGATTTAATGCTGGGATGCAAATTAACTGGTGTATTCCATAGGATCAAGATTGGATATTTTCCCCTCCACAGAGTCTGGAGACTTATTTTGTGAAACTCTCATGGGTTTCTTCTTTTTCCCTTTTTTTATTGCATTTTTATTTACATATTTTGTAGCAGATGCCTTATTTTCATTTTTCACAGCTCCCAGTTATACACATGTGAGCATACCTGTGTGTCCCAGTTACACTCATGTGAGCATACCTGTGTGTGTTGTTTATTTTATTCATATTTTTTTTTTAAATAAAGCAGCCCCTTAGATGTTTTAGCAGCCTCTCCTGAGCCCACACAGAAGCCCTGGATGGGGCAAGTTGAGTTCGGGTGGGTTCAGTAAAGTACTAAGCATGACTGTGCAGTGAATTTTTTTTGTTATTGAGCCCCTGCCCTAGTGGAGCTTACCACTCTACAGTCAAAACTCATTTCATACTATAAGTAGAACTGTTGAAGGAAGCAATGCTAACCTCTGTGCCCACAGCATGCCTCAGCCTGGCAAGCCAGACATCTTCCTGGCTGTAAGCCACCATGAGACTCCATACTGTGCCTTATTCAGTAAATATTTGTGCCTCACAGGAGCTCCTGGCCCATCTAGTGCTGCAGTGCAATAGAAAGCTGATGCAATGCAAGATCACTAAATATCCATTCTTCTAACACTGCGAGATCTTGCGATAACCCTACACAGCCCTTAGGAAAAGAACCCTTTACAACAAATGCAAATCTTGTAAACAAATAATCCCAAAATGTGGAACATCTATAATAAATAAAAATTAAGGTTGACTAATTGGAGCCAAACATTTGACTGAGTCCCTAACATGAAATAATTGAGAAGAACAACTCTCTAATGCTCTGGCAGAAAATCTCTCTTTTACCTCTCCAGCAGTTGGGATGGATTATGATTCTGACTCTTCTGATATTGACTGACTTTGGCTACAAAAGTGGTCTCATTGGAAAACACTTCATCAAAATTGCAATTTCCATTTCCACCTTTGTGGCTGTTTTAACAAATCTGTTTGTGATGATGAAGCTTGTTTCATATCTGCTCTAGGCTTTAATTTAAACCTAGGATCAAGTACAGCAACACCCATGGCATTATACGGCAGCACCCCTGGATTTTTAAAGAACAGGCAGTACCCCTAGAGAATTACACAGCACAGCAGACAGGCAACAACACCCTGGACTTAAACGGCAGTGGGTCAGCACCCCTGGACTGATAGGGCAGAGGGGCAGCACCCATGGAATGAGGTGGCAAAGAAAACACATGCAAGATGGAATTGTCCTTGCCCCCCCCCCACCCTTATGATTTATAAACAGGACAAGCACACTTTAACAAACTAATCACTTCAGCGACAGAGTCTGAAACATGACTGTTACTGAAATGATTGGTTTGTTTGGGCCGCCACAAAAAAATGCAATTAATCTCTCCTTGCACAAACTGGCTCTAAAGAGGCAAGATGTCATACTTATCCTCAGATCACCCCCTTTAGTGTTTACATCCTCATCCTCACAGAGAAATAGTATTCAAACACACCACATCATTTAGGTGTCAGTGGACTGCTTATGCTATTACCCAAAGTTTCTGAACTTGACAATGACTTATGATGAATGCGCTGCAGGTGATGTATAAGGTAGGCTGTTGCTAGGTGGTTAATGTCCTTACCCCTACTTATTATGGATTGACAAAGGCAACAGATAGCTTGACACCTGTTATCTGGATTTGTGGAGGAATAATTCCACAACAAAGAGATGGATTTTGGAGTATTTTGCCCAGGCATGACAATGGGATTTTTCATACTATAGACAACAATCGTCTCTACTGGTGTCTTATTCAAACATTCCAAATCACCATCAGAATCCTCATCATCAACTTCCTCATCAGCGCCAGCTACACCAATATCCTCCTCATCCTGGTGTACTTCTACAATGACATCCCTAATCTCAATATCAGGAACTGGACTGGCGGTGCTCCTCCCAGCACTTGCAGAGGGCGTACAAATGTACAAATGGTGGTAGGAGCCTTCTCTTCCCATACAGTGTTGTGAAAGTCAGGCCTAGACATTGCAACTGAGGATAGTGCCAGCACGCCTGTATTTTTAAAACACCCCTGTAATTTTACAGCATACAGGGCTATTGTACTTTTATTTTAACAGCACCCCTGTATTTTTACAGCATACAAGACAGGGCCAGTGTACATTTATTTTCACTGCACCCCTGAATTTTGACAGCATACAAGACAGGTCCAGTGTACCTTTATTTTCACTGCACCCATGAATTTTTACAGCATACATGACAGGGCCAGTGTACATTTATTTTAACATCAGCACCCCATCATTTTTACAGCATACAAGACAAGGCCAGTGTATGTTTATCTTCACTGCACCCCTGAATTTTTACAGCATACAAGACAGGGCCAGTGTGCATTTATTTTCAGTGCACCCCAGATTTTGTAAGCCAGCACCCCTGTATTTTCACTGCATACAGGAGAACAGTGCCACTACCCCCTGTTCAACACAGTGGCAGCCAGGACAGCAACACCCATGTACAGCTGCAGCACCCCTAACAGCACATGAAACACCAGTGAAAGCCAGGACAGTGCCCCTAACATCACAGGGACACCACAGTGACAGGAACAGCACCCCTAGAGAACACACACTGACCCCACCCAATGCCACCATCCACAGAGAGAAATAGAAGTCTGTCTCGTTCACTTTCCAAGTGAATGAAAATGGTGGTGGCGACGTGCGGCTGTGTATATGGATTTCGAAACCCGCGTGAATCAAACAGTGAGATGATGACGTTTTGCCTTATTCTGGTTTTGAGTCTGGCAGAAAGTCCTGAGCAGGACTCGGATTCTGGCTCGGAACACGAAATTCAGGGGGGTTCGGTTCTCTGGGAAGCAAACCCACTTACCTTTAGCAGGTCTGGATTAAGGCATTGTTAATCTGACCCTGACCTCCAATATAAACCTTTGCTGTATACATCTATTAGTTTAAGTGTCAGAACCTCCAATTGAGTCTAATGCTATCCGGTAATTGGCAATTAATGCGTACAAACGGAGGCAAGGCATATTATTGCCTCCTAATTCTTTTGTTTGATGCAACTTAAATTAGGAAACTCTTGGTTATTTGTAAGCCTAAATAAATCTTGTTAATGTCTTATTTAAATGTGACAAAGCCCTTTTAGACTGGATTATGGGGAGCATCTGTAATACGTAAAGAAATCACGGGAAGCAATCATCTTGTAAAGATAACTTCTTCCTGTATAGAATAGGGGAAGATGTGACCTATTTATTAAAATCGGAATTTTTTCTTTTTAAAAGAGAGGAGCGTAATGCAAGTCATACAATTTGGAAAGATGTGCAGGGATTTTAATACCCAACTAAGTGAAGCAACCACTATTGGCCCATTTAAATGGAAATGATTCCCCTAGACCAATTTTGCAGATGAAAAGAATGCTAAAGCTTCTGTTTAGGCGTTATTGATTTTAAATCCGAATATAAATTAAAAAACATCTAACAGGGAAATCAAATAAGGTATTGCCGATCTAGGATTCGTAAAATATTATTGACAAAAACCAAAAAATGTTGTTCCGAATGAGCCATTTTAATGCCGTGCCATCTAGTTTCGTTAAGAAAATGTCTAAAGACATGATCGAGGGCCAAATTAAGGAAATCATTCCGAGTTGATCACTAGCTGCTTTCGTTTGCTGCGCAGCGATCAGGCAAAAAAACGGCACTTCTGCGCATGCGTATGCGGCGCAGTGAGCACGTGCGTCATACTTTTTAATATCTTTATTGGTGACATTGCAAATAGCATTAAAGGGAAAGTATGCCTGTTTGCAGATGACACAAAGGTATGCAACAGGGTAGACACACTAGGTGGGGTAAAACAAATGATTGAGGATCTAGGTAGGCTAGAGGAATGGTCAAGAGTGTGGCAATTACAGTTTAATGCCAAAAAATGCAAAATCATGCACTTGGGTCTCAAAAATCCAATGGCTAAATATAGTATTAATGGCACTATACTGGAAACTACTGAGGAGGAAAGGGATCTAGGAGTCACTATTTCAGATGACTTAAAGGCAGGTAAGCAATGTAACAAAGCAATGAGGAAGGCTAGTCAGATGCTTGGCTGCATTGGGAGAGGAATCAGCAGCAGAAAGAAAGAAGTAATAATGCCACTGTATAGGTCATAGGTACGGCCTCATCTAGAATACTGTGTTCAATTCTGGAGGCCATATCTTCAAAAGGATATTAATACATTAGAAACTGTACAAAGAAGGGCAACTAAAATGGTGCATGGCCTACATCACAAAACATACCCAGGAAGACTAAGAAATCTCAATATGTATAGTTTGGAGCAGAGAAGGGAAAAGGGGGACATGATAGAAACTTTCAAATATATCAAGGGTTTTAACAAAGTCCAGGAGGGAAACATTCTCCAAATGAAGAGAAGCAATAGAACACGAGGACATGCACTGAGACTGGAGGGGGGGAGGTTCAGGGGATATTTGCGGAAAAATTACTTCACAGAAAGGGTAGTGGACAAGTGGAATAGCCTCCCATCGGAGGTGGTAGAGGCTAAGACAGTAGAGAAATTTAAACATGCATGGGATAGACATAAGGATATCCTTACAAAGAAATAAGGATCAATTAAGGTTAGAGATAAAAAAAAGGGGGGGGGGGGGCAGACTAGATGGGCCAAGTGGTTCTTATCTGCCGACAAATTCTATACTATTACAGTGAACGATGTCGTTTTACACAAGGTCTAGCAAAGCTTTTCAGTCGCACTGCTGGCCGCAGAGTGATTGACAGGAAGAGGACGTTTCTGGGTGTCAACTGACCGTTTTCAGGGAGTGTTCGAATAAATGCAGGCGTGCCAGGAAAAACTCAGGTGTGGCTGGGTGAACGCAGGGCATGTTCTTGACGTCAAAACAGGAACTGAACAGTCTGAAGTGATCACATGCGCTGAGTAGGTCTGAAGCTACTCTGAAACTGCACAAAAATACTTTGTAGCCAATCTGCGATCCTTTCGTTCGCAATTCTGCTAAGCTAAAATACACTCCTAGTTGGAGACGGCATAGCATTTCCACAGCTGCTAAAAACTGATAGCGAGCGAACAACTCGGAATAACCACCCAAACAAGAGTTGTTAGGTCTGTATTTATGTCTGTTCCCAGAGGGGGCACTAGTAGGTCAGTAATGGTGGGATGGAGAAAGCAAACAGGCTGGAGTAGATTCCTGTGCATGTGCCAAATGCTGTTTATTGGTAATACACATACACAGGGTTTTGGAAACTGTAACAGTGGTGGTACGTGCCTACAAATCAGCGTGGAAGCTGCTAGTCTCTTATAACAGAAAAGTCTCCAGGAGAATGTTCGGTCTGGGAAGCGCTGGTGGACAGGACCAAACGATAATCGGCCTGGGAACTGCTGGTGAACAAGAGCAATCGATGGTCTGGGAACCAGTGTTGAATAGGAGCAGATGATAATCAGCCTGGGAACCGACGGTGAACTTGGGTGTGTGGAACTACGCAGCGGATGGAACAGCAAGGTTTGACATGGAGTAATAGCACTTAGGCCCTCATTCCGAGTTGATCACTCGCTAGCTATTTTTTGCAGAGCAGCGATCAGATAGTCGCCGCCTATAGAGGAGTGTATTTTCGCTTTGCAAGTGTGCGAACGCTTGTGCAGCCGAGCGGGACGAAAAAGTTTTTTGCAGTTTCTTAGTAGCTCTGGACTTACTCAGCCCTTGCGATCACTTCAGACTGTCTGGTCCCGGAATTGACGTCAGACACCCGCCCTGCAAATGCCTGGAGACACCTGTGTTTTCCCTATGACTCCCAGAAAACAGTCAGTTGACACCCATAAATGCCCTCTTCCTGTCAATCTCCTTGCGATCGGTTGTGTAAATTGATTCATCACTAGAAGCATTGCACAGCAACAATGCTGTTTGTACCTGTATGATGCGCGAGCGATCAACTCGGAATGAGGGCCTTAGTACAGCATGACAGGAGTTGGCATAAGGAGAGTACAAGGATTTCCCAGTGCAGGGTGATTAGCACTGACACTGCAGCTAGCACCTAACGACCAGGTGAGGAGAAGTAATGCAGCACCTGATGCAAGTCTCTGACTGCCAGGTAATGCTGAAGCACAGGAAGGTGAAGCTGCAACTACTCAGGATGGCTGGTGCATGTAGTTACATGGAAGTGCTGGCATGGAGAAGTCTCAGGAGACAGGAGACAGGAGACGCTGTGCATTGGATGCAACGCATTGTTTAAAGCACTGGAGAGTAGTCTGAGCTTCCCCTATAATTTCCTTAGTCAGCAGGGATTAGAGAATCAAGTTATATGAGTGCTCCAGTGCTCAGGAGTGGATAGCACCAAGTCAGCTGAGTGCAAATGTCATGACAGCGCCCATACTCCAGAGATGGGGGAATACATTGGGGTACACGTTGTATGGCAAGCAGGGTACACACTGGAGCTAGACTCTGCACATTGCAGGCAATCATGGAACATGCTTCCAGGCTGTAGATGTGACCTCTAGAGGCCAGCGCATTAGAGCATCGGTAAGTGACGTGATGCAAAATGCAGAATCCTGACAGTGGGGAAAGCGGGCAGCCTTGCCTTGTGCCTCTAAACACACATTATTTTAATTTGTTCAAAGTGTTAATTGTTAAAAAGACTGTTGTATTGTGATATATACTGAAAACGTGTATGAACTGTTTGCCCACCTCCGCAATGCTCCGTCTCTGCCCTGGAAATGGAGCGTTGCCATCCACACACCCTGCGACCGCCTCTGCCAGATTGACTGGAAGAGGCAATTGCATTTTCTGAGGGCCCCATGTACAAAATGTGGGTGCATGCACAGGACGGGCGCTATGCATGTGCCTGCCTTTTTTTCTCCATTTTGCTGGTTGGATCGCACACTGCAATCCAACCTGAATCAGCCCCAATATTCCCTTTTTGTGGTGATTGATGTGTTTTTAGCATAGCTGCTAAGAGCATTCTAACATTGTGAACAGAGTGACAGTTTCTGATGAAACCTGTCTGCACCGGGTGCAGAAGTTTAGAGAGAAGAAACAGTAGGTGAATGGCCAATGTTTTGGTAAAAAAATGTAAAACCAGATTCAGGAAGGGAGATCGGCCTGTAAGATGAGACTAAGGTGGGATCCTTATTAGGATCAGGCATTACAATCACCCGGGCAATATTGAAACTGACAGGGGCAGAGTTACCTGTGAGAATAACATTTAAATTAGAGAGACGGGGGTGCATATGTGAGGAAAGAATTTTGTAGTAGGCTGTTGACAGTACATCTAGGCCAGGCATTTTACCATGAGGTAGTGATTTAATTACCGCTTCAATTTCAGTAATGGGAGATAAAAGGTAATCCCTATCCTCTATAGTGAATTTTGTAAGGTTGTGCCTGTCTCAAAAATACTAAACCTTGTGCAGATCATTGGGAGGTGTAGTATATAAAGAATCAAAAAATGATAAAGAGGCATCACTAATTTGATCTGGATTTGTAGTGAACATACCTTGTGTGCTTTGATTGAAAGTTATGTGCTATGTAGCAATGGCAGATTTCACTAGATTTGCCAACAGTTTTCCTGGGCGGTTGCCACATTTTCTGGAAATTCAAGTGCATCTGTGCTCAGAGTTGCACTGCCCCCAGGGTCGTCTTTTCATATGGGCTCAATGGGCTCTTGCCCAAGGGCCCCAGGAGTAAAAGGGCCCTAGGCTGATATCTGATGGTCCCCTCTTTCCATGGGTACCAGAGTTTTGAAAATCGGCCCTGGGGAACCGGGGATATCCGACTTCAAAGCAGTGGTCCCAATCCAAGCCTGTTAATTGTTCTTTCCTGCCAGATATCTCGGGCCCTTTCTGACTTAGAGTTTTTCTGAGTATATACTACAAAATCTGGGACTCTCCTCTTTCAGTGGACACTGGCAGCTTGTCTCTACTATGCCCAGAACCAGAGATATCAGCCTTCAAGCAGCCAGTCCCTGCTCCAGCTCCACACGCCTAATATGCAGTTTTATATATTTGTTGGTGGATTGCTCCGGCTACTAAAGTCTGATCCCCAAGTCCCCAGTACCTCCTGACCGGTGGGACTCTCATGTTTTTTTTTATCCCATTAAAGCTAAGAAATATATTTCCAGGAACTGGAGATATCTGCAGTAAAGCAAGCTGCCCTGACCCCCAGAAAATGATGAATATTAAGCCCACTCCACTATCCACCCCTCCCCTGTGTATTAAACACCCCCTACCACCCTGGAAGTCATGTACCGGGGTCCATTCATTCAGCCCAATGTCCGCTTCTACAGTATAGCGTTCTCCTGCCCCATCTGTGCAGTAAAGGAGTAATTAGCAGAAATTATTTCTCCAAGCCCTACATGCTGAGCGAAAGATAGAACACCCCCTACCGCCCGCGGGACATCAAAGCTGCCGCAGATAGCACCCCCCACCCCTACCGCTGATGGGTGGGTAAGGGCCCCGGTGCATTGCTGTGCCCAGGGGCCTTAACAGCTGTTAAGACGGCTCTGACTGCCCCACAGGAGTACAGGGGAAACCCCCAGTGGAGGTGAAGGGGGGCCTCCTTCTTATCCAAGTTCCAGACTGTGCGCTTGAATTATACATTATACATTTGTTACCTTATACTCTACAGTACTATGAAGTATTTTCTACGGTGTATTTCTGCTATTAATCTGGTACATTATCATGCATGCACTAGCAGTACTTAATATACATATATACTGTGTTTATCCAGGGGCTCAGCACTGGTTAGGCAAACCAATATAGTAGCTTAAACCAGCCACACTCCTAAACATGGGCCCCTACCACTACATTTCCCCGGTGGGCCCTTTATGCCCCAGTCCGACACTGTCTGCGCTTGTTCCATACAAAGAGCATCGTAAACAGATTTAGCATCCTTATACAGCAATCTATTATTATCTGAGGGATCAGCTAAGAGTGAAGAATATGTTGCAGTAACTTCATGAGTAGCATGAAAAAATTGTTGCTGAAATTGTTTCTTTTTAGATCGCTGCTGTGCGATATCAGCTATTAACTGCGCATGTGTATGCGTATCGGCAAACGTATCGCTATGTGTATCGGCAAACAACATTGCCGGTCAGCGACCGGCTTTTGGAAAAATTGTAATTGCACAGCTATTCGCATTCTGATTGACAGGAAAAGGCCGCCCATGGGTGGTAACTGACAGTTTACTTGAAGTGTCAGGGAAAACGCAGACGTTCTCAAGTGTTTTTAGGGTGGGTAAGTTATGCTGCAGAACTGATCAGCCTGTTCTCATCGCACTGTAGGAGTAAATCCTGGGATGCGCACACACTGCACACACCAGCAAATCATTCAATGGTGAGTGAGGTGCGAACGGATTTGCAGCTATCCACTGACTGAGGGTTTTTTATCAGCTCAGCGTACACATGCAATCGCTCACTTGCATGGCGAATATACTGTATACTCCCCTTGGGCGGCGACTATCTGATCGAAGGACAATTTTATAAGCCCAGCGATCAGGTCTGAATCACCCTTAGGACAGCAAGTGACAGGTTTGGATGCCTGCCAAAAGAGATTGATATTTTGACTGTATATTATTATCATTTATATAGTTTTGAAAAGACTGGAGCAAATGACCCTTTAAATCTTCTGAAGGGGCTAAATAATCATGGAATCACCAACTATAGGAGTAATGACTTGTGGTTTCTAACCGTATTATAAGACATATAGGAGCATGATCTGAAAGAAAAATATCTGCTATGACTGCATCCTCTATTCTGTGGAGCAGAGGACCAGATAGCAACCAATAGTCCAAACGAGAGAAAGAATTGTGAGGGTGAGAGAAAGAGTTGCGAGGGTGTGAGAAAAAGGAGTATTCTCTAGCAATGGGATGCAAGTATCACCATGGGTCTATCAATTGCAATGAATCTATTATCAATGATTAGAAGGCTGGTGCATTATAACTATAGCCCTCATTCCGAGTTGTTCGCTCTGTAATTTTCTTTGCATCGCAGCGATTTTCTGCTAATTGCGCATGCGCAATGTTCGCACTGTGACTGCGCCAAGTAAATTTGCTAAGAAATTTGGTATTTTACTCACGGCATTACGAGGTTTTTTCTTCATTCTGGTGATCGTAATGTGATTGACAGGAAGTGGGTGTTTCTGGGCGGAAACTGGACGTTTTATGGGAGTGTGTGAAAAAATGCTACAGTTTCTGGGAAAAACACGGGAGTGGCTGGGGAAACGGGGGAGTGTCTGGGCGAACGCTGGGTGTGTTTGTGACGTCAAACCAGGAACGACAAGCACTGAACTGTTCGCACTGGAAGAGTAAGTCTTGAGCTACTCAGAGGCGGCTTAGCGTGTGCAATGCTGCTAAAAGCAGCCTGCGAGCGAACAACTCGGAATGAGGGCCTATGTTTTGTCCATCTGGGCCCATCAGAAACATCTAAGCAGGCATCTAATATAACATTAAGGTCACCACCCAAAATGAAGGAGCCTTCTTTCCAAATTTGAAAGATAATATATATATATATATATATATATATATATATATATATACTGTATGTATAATATGTCAGAGACAAACTTAGCACTGGGGCCTGGGGGGATCTAAACACAAGCCACAGTAAAAAAAAAATATTTTCAACAGTCACTTTCAAAAGTATAAATTAGTGATGTGCACCGGACATTTTTCGGGTGTTGTGTCTTGGTTTTGGAATCGGTTCCGCGGCCGTGTTTTGGATTCGGACGCGTTTTGGCAAAACCTCCCTGAAATTTTTTTGTCGGAATCGGGTGTGTTTTGGATTCGGGTGTTTTTTTACAAAACCCACTCAAAAACAGCTTAAATCATAGAATTTGGGGGTCATTTTGATCCCATAGTATTATTAACCTCAATAACCATAATTTCCACTAATTTTCAGTCTATTCTGAACACCTCACACCTCACAATATTATTTTTAATCCTAAAATTTGCACCGAGGTCGCTGGATGACAAAGCTAAGCGACCCAAGTGGCCGACACAAACACCTGGCCCATCTAGGAGTGGCACTGCAGTGTCAGACAGGATGGCACTTCAAAAAAATAGTCCCCAAACAGCACATGATGCAAAGAAAAAAAGAGGTGCAATGAGGTAGCTGTGTGACTAAGCTAAGCAACACAAGTGGCCGACACAAACACCTGGCCCATCTAGGAGTGGCACTGCAGTTTTCTAGCGAGAGGATGAGTGCTTCCATTCTCATGTGAATCTGAACCACTAGCCATGAACATAGACCAGGGCCTCAGTCGTTCCTTGTCACTCTGTGTCGTAAATGGCATATTGGCAAGTTTGCGCTTCTCATCAGACACTTTTAATTTTGATTTTTGGGTAATTTTACTGAACTTTTGTGTTTTGGATTTTAAATGCTCTCTACTATGACATTGGGCATCGGCCTTGGCAGACGACGTTGATGGCATTTCATCGTCTCGGCCATGACTAGTGACAGCAGCTTCAGCACGAGGTGGAAGTGGATCTTGATCTTTCCCTATTTTACCCTCCACTTTTTTGTTCTCCATTTTTTAATGTGTGGAATTATATGCCAGTATCAATAGCAATGGCCTACTACTATATATACTGTGCACAACTGAAATGCACCACTGGTATGGATGGATAGTATACTTGATGACACAGAGGCAGGTAGAGCAGTGGCCTACTGTACTGTACTGCTATATATTATATACTGGTGGTCAGCAAACTGTGCAAAACTTAAATGCACCACAGGTATGGATGGATAGTATACTTGACGACACAGAGGTAGGTATAGCAGTGGCCTACTGTACCGTACTGCTATATATTATATACTGGTGGTCAGCAAACTGTGCAAAACTGAAATGCACCACAGGTATGGATGGATAGTATACTTGACGACACAGAGGTAGGTAGAGCAGTGGCCTACTGTACCGTACTGCTATATATTATATACTGGTGGTCAGCAAACTGTGCAAAACTTAAATGCACCACAGGTATGGATGGATAGTATACTTGACGACACAGAGGTAGGTAGAGCAGTGGCCTACTGTACCGTACTGCTATATATTATAAACTGGTGGTCAGCAAACTGTGCAAAACTTAAATGCACCACAGGTATGGATGGATAGTATACTTGACGACACAGAGGTAGGTAGACCAGTGGCCTTCTGTACCGTACTCCTATATATTATATACTGGTGGTCAGCAAAATTATGCACTGTACTCCTACTATCTACTACAATGCAGCACAGATATGGAGTGTTTTTCAGGCAGAGAACGTATAATACTGGTGGTCACTGGTCAGCAAAACTCTGCACTGTACTCCTCCTATATAATACTGCTGGTCCCCAGTCCCCACAATAAAGCAGTGTGAGCACAGATATATGCAGCACAATGAGCACAGATATGGAGCGTTTTTCAGGCAGACAACATATACTAGTGGTCACCCGTCAGCAAAACTCTGCACTGTACTCCTTCCTTATAATACTGCTGGTCCCAGTCCCCACAATAAAGCAGTGTGAGCACAGATATATGCAGCACACTGAGCACAGATATGGAGCGTTTCTCAGGCAGACAACGTATACTGGTGGTCACTGGTCAGCAAAACTCTGCACTGTACTCCTCCTATATAATACTACTGGTCCCCAGTCCCCACAATAAAGCAGTGTGAGCACAGATATATGCAGCACACTGAGCACAGATATGGAGTGTTTTTCAGGCAGACAACGTATACTGGTCATCACTGGTCAGCAAAACTCTGCACTGTACTCCTCCTATAATACTGCTGGTCCCCACAATAAAGCAGTGTGAGCACAGATATATGCAGCACAATGAGCACAGATATGGAGCGTTTTTCAGGCAGACAACATATACTGGTGGTCACCCGTCAGCAAAACTCTGCACTGTACTCCTTCCTTATAATACTGCTGGTCCCCAGTCCCCACAATAAAGCAGTGTGAGCACAGATATATGCAGCACACTGAGCACAGATATGGAGCGTTTTTCAGGCAGACAACGTATACTGGTGGTCACTGGTCAGCAAAACTCTGCACTGTACTCGTCCTATATAATACTACTGGTCCCCAGTCCCCACAATAAAGCAGTGTGAGCACAGATATATGCAGCACACTGAGCACAGATATGGAGCGTTTTTCAGGCAGACAACGTATACTGGTCTTCACTGGTCAGCAAAACTCTGCACTGTACTCCTCCTATAATACTGCTGGTCCCCAGAATAAAGATATGCAGCCCCCTGAAACAAAGTGAGAGGACGCCAGCCACGTCCTCTCACTATCATTTCCAATGCACGAGTGAAAAATGGCGGCGACACGCGGCTCCTTATATAGAATCCGAATCTCGCGAGAATCCGACAGCGGGATGATGACTTTTGGGGGTGCTCGGGTTAACCAAGCCATGCGGGAGAATGTGAGTATGCCTCGGACCCGTGTAAAATGGGTGAAGTTTGGGGGGGTTCGGTATCCGAGGAACCGAACCCACTCATCTCTAGTATAAATCTGCCTTCCATATACACCCACTCATCTTTAACAATGTAATTGAGTGATTTACCAAATAAAATTAGTACTGCACCTGATTTGTGTCACGCTCGGCGTAAGTTGGGGTTCCGACAACCGAGTTTTGGCTGAAGGGACAGCTACCTGTGAGGAGAGTAAACGAGGTGGCTGTATGTAATTCCTCCTCATGGGATGGAAGCCTAACTAAGTGTTAACATTGGCCGGAGGGCGTAAAGAAAAGGAGGACTTCGTAGAAAGATAACTGTAGTTTAATGAATAATCAGGTTGTACACGAATATTGGAGCAATTGAAGAAACTGGAAGAATTAGAGTCTATGGTTAAATGACTTGAAGAGTGAAGCTGAAGAACTCCTGTCAAGAAGAACTGAAGACTGTGTTTTATGATTTAAAGACGAGGCTGAAGAACTTTGACTTTGAAGAACTGAGGACTGTGGTTTGTGATTGAAAGGCGAGGCTGAACTACTTGGACTTTGAAGAAATGAAGACGTCTGCGGGAACCACCGTTAGCACCTGGAGCTCCTCTACGACCGGGGACCCCGTGAGCACTTCCACGAGTGGCAATGGACTTAGACAGCAGGACTGCAGCAGCGTTTAGGTAACCGATGGATGAGAGCAACCAGGACCAGGGAACCAGAAGTAACCTGGGAGCACAGAGCTGGAGAATCTTTCACAAGGAGGTGACATGAAGCACTGACACTCTCCCTCTGAGCCAGACCCCTTTTGTAAGGGGAGAACACGCATGATTGGCTGGACACAGATTGGGAACTTCATTGGTACTACTCTGGTCTCCAACATGGCTGCCCCCCGCACAGGAGACATACTTAGCTGTTAGCACACAGCTTTAGCAAGCTTCTGTCTCTGACACACTATACTGTGTCACCACTAGAGGACCTTACTGCAGCGATCCCTGCCGCAGCGCCCAGCTATCCAGAACCTCGGCCCCCGGACCTTGGCATCCGCACATCCGTCCAGAAGGACCCACCGCCAGCAGCTCCCTGCTGCCGCAGCCATGCCAACCAACGGAATGGTAACCCGCGGAAGCACCTGCCGAAGGTAAGGCTCCAGAGCCTGACAATTTGGTAGGAAAAGATGCACATTTGTAAGTACATATCTACAGTAGTTATCTTTTATGGTGTTAGGATCAGATAGTTTCCAATGGGTCTCCTGTAGAAGCACAACATCAGGGCAGAACTTTTTCAAATGTTGTAAAACCTTTTTGCTTTTGATAGGGATGTTCAGCCTCACCACATTCCAAGATACCAATTTAATTGCACATTTAGTGCTAGTGTCAGAGGCATCAGTTTAAGATGTCCAAGTCATCAACTCATTCCTAGTTTATGAAAAGTGGAAGGATGAAGCCACACATTAAATTCCCTTAGCCTCTCCCTGCAAGAAGGCCCAGGGTAGTAGAAAGAGACATCCAATCTAAGAGCAATTCAATAAAATTCAATTAATATTCAATAAATAAAACAATTTAAAAATAATAAATCAAATAAATAAATCAATTCAATAAAAAGCTGTAGCTCAGGATGTGTAAAACATAACTAAAAAAGAGTAACCTGTCAATGTTTCTTAAAAATTTTAAAACCCAGTATGACAACCTCAAGGGTCATCACAATGAAAACTTATTAATATGTTTAGAGACAGTAGAGTATGGAAAAACTAACATTAGAGATAAACAGGTATGCTTGCGTCGGATGATCACCTGAGTGACATATACATCACTGAGGGTCAACAGCAACAAAATCAACATAAACAATATAAGACACAGCATTAGTAAGACAGCTTAATTATGTAAAATGTAAGAGAGCACGTGAGTTTGACACTTATTACCCCATCCAGATAATCAGCCATTGTCATCCAATGTAAAGTGAGGAGATACAAAATTCAAGTAATGTCAAAAGTTTGGAGATGCAATAGGAGTGTCAAAATAATATGGTTTACCCGCATTAATGAATCTTTTCAAAGGGAGTTTGGTTTGCCGAATATAGAAGAGCAAACCGAACTCCCTTCAAAAAGAGTTCCTTGCACACAGGTGAGAACTCTCGTGTCTTCGAGGATACCGGTTAGGTGAAATCATGAAAAATAAGTAACTTGGATCCTTGATAGCAAAGATAAATGGACTTGGTTTCCAGGATTTTGACCTTGTCGAAATAATTCAGCCATTTGAAGATTACTGCTCGAAGACGTCATTGGTCAGATTGGCCTTCTGGTCCAATGCAATATGCTCTCTCTACTAAGCAGGGAGATGAGGCCAAAGGAATGCCCATGGTCTCAGGAAGCCATGTGAATTCCTATGAATGGAGGTCTTTAGGTCTAACAGATTTCGTGAGTCAGATGAGGTGTAAATTATTCCTCCTATTGCAATTTTCTGAATCTTCAATTTTGTCATTCAGAGCTGTAACGTTAGACTTAAGGGGGGTACTCACGGAGCGATATTCTAAGCAATCTGACTAGATTGCTTAGAATATCGGCAGGATCGCTCCGTGTGTAGCCCCCTCGGCGATAGCGATGCGCGGCCCCGCACATCGCTATCGCCGCTGCTAGATTGGCCTGCATGCAGGCCAATCTAGCGGGTCGCTCACTTCACCCGCTGGGTGAAGTGAGCGGCCCCCCCGTCTCCCCCCGCACGCTCAGCACAGATCGCGCTGTGCTGAGCGGCAGGAGAGATGTGTGCTGAGCGGTTCGCTCAGCACGCATCTCTCCTTGATCGGCCCGTGGGTACTGGGCTTTATGCAACTGAAGTAGAGATTTAGCCTCTTAAAACTAATTTTCCAAAGAGGAGATAAGATCCTCAGCATCAGTCATCTGTTTAGTATGCCATGAAATCTGTGCTGTGGCAGAGGTAATACAGTAGCTTCGTTCAGAGGTGCTAGTTTTATGTCCAGCAGGGGTGAAATAATAATTTAAATTTCTTTGGCCCTTTGAAATGTCAATGTGCTGTATTTATTGGTAATGAATAAGGCACCTATGAGGTCTTCCCACCTAGGTGATGCTGGGGAAAGGGAAACATCAGATGGAGAGTCTTTATCTTTGGTTTTAGCAGCTTGAGAACCTCTAGGACTCCTAGAGGTTTGGCACACATTTCTACATAGTAATCACTTAGTCAGACTTATATGTTATGGGAGGGAGAAGGTAACAAATAAAATAAATAGGATAAGGGAAAATTGTGCAGAAGTCCCTTTATTTGAGAGTTTGCTATGAGCCCTTTTAGAAATCACTGTTATGTGGTCACACAGAGGTTCAAGAGGGACCAGATTGTGAAATGATCCCAGCATGTGCCACAGGCTTATGGAGGCAGCTGAGGGTCTCACAATGAAGGGGTGAGACCTGGCTATAGCCTGTTTGGCAAAGGGGAGATATCAATGCAGCTTACTCCCTTGCACACCCTTCCCTACAGTGTGCTGTGGCCAGCATAATTCCCACAGGGATAGTGCCTCATCAGATCACCTCCAAGGATGGCCACCATTGCCTCTGCTGTGGGCATGCAGTGGAGGTGCAGGGAGCCAGCACGATGGAACCACCTTGCCTGGGATTATCCCCAGAGTTTCCCCTCAGCCTCCACCGGCTGTGGGGCTTGATCGATGCCCCAAAGAGGTAATTGCGATGGGGGGGGCAAGGGGATCTCCATTAAAATGTGTCCACTGTGTTAGGCTCGCCCACTGGAAGTCCTGAATTACAATGCATAAAGGAGAAAATGGATGATAATGTGTTAGGGACTCAAGATTAGATCTTGTTTTAGAGGTAGTCTATATGTCTACAAAATATAGTTCAGGAGTAGGGAACATAATTAACATTTAAACATACATGCTTTGTAAAAAAGCATGCAATAATAAATGTAAAACGTTTTAAATACTATACTAGGTTGTCATGTCATCAGTGCCTGGAACTTGAGAGACCTAAAACTACAAATTGCAGTAATTAAAACTTTTTTTTTTGTAATCAGCTGCCTAATTGTTTACTGCTTTGCATCATTTAACTTAGCTTATTGATACTGTCCAGAAAGAAAATAGACCTTTTTACATTGTAAAGCATTTGTTGGTTTTACTATCCTTTATAAAATGTAGAACATTCTACCACTATAGTTTCTGGATCTGACATAGTATTCCCCCTTTAAAACTTCATTGAATTTTGAATGTATTTGAATAACAGATCCTGGTTAATGTGGTATTTTATTATTTTGAATTACATACAGTAACTAATGAGAATGAGCTACAGTAATTGCAAGATCTGGGGAGTGTTAGTGTACTGGGGACACTTCTATGAAAGTTTATGTATGTAGGTGACTTGATCTTTCTTCAACCCATGTGAATACCTCTTATAGCAACCTGTTGTTCAACCCAAGCACTATATATGTTAAATACACGGGTAATATACCTTCATAAAAACCATGGCTTCTATATCAGGGGCAAACACAGGATTTACTGGAGAAGGGGGTGGGGGTTCTTCCAAACTCTCAGTTGAAATGTAGCAGCATGCTCTTAATTGACATGTCCGTCTCACTACTGTGTTGTCTGGCGTGAGGCGGTTGCTCTGTCTGCTGTATCTGAAAGGGGTTCTCTGCTTTATCAGTCCAGGTGGGATGCTCTGTCTTCTGTATCTGAAGAAGAGGTGCTCCGTCTGCTGTATCTGAAAGGGGTGCTCTGTCTGCTGTATCTGAAAAGGGTTCTCTACTTTATCAGTCCAGGTGGGATGCTCTGTCTTCTGTATCTGAAGAAGGGGTGCTCTGTCTGCTGTATCTGAAAAGGGTTCTCTACTTTATCAGTCCAGGTGGGATGCTCTGTCTTCTGTATCTGAAGAAGGGGTGCTCTGTCTGCTGTATCTGAAAGAGATTTTCTGCTGTATCAGTCCAGGCAGGGTGCTCTGTCTGCTGTATCTGAAAGAGGTGATTTGTGCGTCCATCCAAGGTCTCCGCCCCAGTGTAAAATTAAAGTAATAAAAGCTAAAAACAAAAAGCTTAAAAATCTAATTATAAAAAAGTTTTTTTTTTGTGCTGTACCACAGTGGACTGTATAATTTGTATTTTATTTTCATAAGTACTGTGACACTGCCGGCCAGACCGCATATATTATTTCCTACTCATACATGTATTGTGCGACACCTTTGGTGAAGTTCAACTGCAGTGTTCGATCACTATTTCTGATGCACACATGTATTGTGTGACACTGTGGGTGAAAGTGGTACCACAGTAATATATATTTTTTTCCTACTCATACATGTATTGTGCGACACTGTTGGTCAAGGTCAACTGCAGTGTTCGATCACTGTTTCTGACTCATACACGTATTGTGTGACACTGTTAGTGAAATTAAACCACTGTGTTTAATTACTATTTCTGACTTGTGTTGTGCGACACTGAAGGTGGTACATTTTTTGTAGAAATTGTGATGTGTGCTGTCCCCTAGTTCATTCATGTTTGTGGATAGATATGGAGGATGAACAATTGAGAGGAGTGCAGGAAGCACACACTACTATTGGTGCAGGTGCTGCCACCAGTCATGATGATACAAGGCTGTCAGTGTCAGCTACTAAGTCAGATTCCCAGGGGCATAGTGGGCTTAAGTCAGGGCATGTAAAATAATTTAATTTTACAGTAGTAATGAAAAAAATCAAAAGTAAAGTTAGCTGCAGAGGCATTAAGACAAACTGTGCATTCAGAATCAGAACCATCAGACATTCTTGAGGAACGTTTACGGTTGTCCACACCAGTTATGTCTGAGTCTGACATTTCTCACACTGTCTCAATAGAGAATCTTCTTTCACCCCCTTCCACCATTTCTGGACCATCTGCACATGTGGGGAGCAGTACAATTTAAGATGGTGATGATGACGAGGAGGACATAATAGAAATTGAGGATTAATGTGTAGAAGTGGAACAGGATGAGGGGGATATGTGCCTACTACTACTATCTGACACTGAGGATGTTGATGATGTTGTTTGAGTAAGTCAGCCACTGTGGCTGCAGTTGTTGACTGTGATAAAAAGAAAGCCATTGCGTTGGCTGGACATAAAACCAAAAAATCCACCTCTTAGGTGTGATATTATTTTTACCCCAATCCTGACAATGTTTGTGAAAGCATATGCTCCATTTGCGAGGCTAAAGTTAGTAGAGGTAGGAACGTTAGCCATTTAGGCACCTCCTGTATGTTATGTCATTGCAGTGAAGACATGAAATGTATTATACAAGATTATAATGTAATAACCACCTCATCATCAACATCCTCAGAGTCATTACTCATCAGAGGTAGTACGTCTAAAAAATTGTTTTGGGGCAGCCCAAACAAACCAATAATTTCAGCCACAAGTGACAGTCCCTGTCACTGAAAATATTGATTTGTTAAACTGTGCATGTCCTGTTTAATAATAAGAATTTACTCACCGGTAATTCTATTTCTCGTAGTCCGTAGTGGATGCTGGGAACTCCGTAAGGACCATGGGGAATAGTGGGCTCCACAGGAGACTGGGCACTCTAAAAGAAAGATTAGGTACTATCTGGTGTGCACTGGCTCCTCCCTCTATGCCCCTCCTCCAGACCTCAGTTAGGGAAACTGTGCCCGGAAGAACTGACATTACTAGGAAAGGATTTGGAATCCCGGGTAAGACTCATACCAGCCACACCAATCACACCGTACAACTTGTGATAACTATACCCAGTTAACAGTATGAAACAATAATGAGCCTCGTTAACAGATGGCTCATAACAAAACCCTTTAGTTAGGCAATAACTATATACAAGTATTGCAGACAATCCGCACTTTGGATGGGCGCCCAGCATCCACTACGGACTACGAGAAATAGAATTACCGGTGAGTAAATTCTTATTTTCTCTGACGTCCTAGTGGATGCTGGGAACTCCGTAAGGACCATGGGGATTATACCAAAGCTCCCAAACGGGCGGGAGAGTGCGGATGACTCTGCAGCACCGAATGAGCAAACTCAAGGTCCTCCTCAGCCAGGGTATCAAACTTGGAGAATTTTGCAAACGTGTTTGAACCCGACCAGGTAGCAGCTTGGCAAAGTTGTAAAGCCGAGACCCTTCAGGCAGCCGCCCAAGAAGAGCCCACCTTCCTCGTGGAGTGGGCTTTTACTGATTTAGGATGCGGCAGTCCAGCCGCAGAATGTGCAAGTTGAATCGTGGAACAGATCCAGCAAGCAATAGTCTGCTTAGAAGCAGGAGCACCAAACTTGTTGGGTGCATGCAGGATAAATAGCGAGTCAGTCTTTCTGACTCCAGCCGTCCTGGAAACATAGATTTTCAGGGCCCGGACCACGTCCAGCAACTTGGAAGCCTCCAAGTCCCGAGTAGCCGCAGGCACCACAATAGGTTGGTTCAAGTGAAACGCTGATACCACCTTAGGGAGGAATTGGGGACGCGTCCTCAATTCTGCTCTGTCCATATTGAAGATCAGATAGGGGCTTTTACAGGACAAAGCCGCCAATTCTGACACCCGCCTCGCCGAAGCCAAGGCCAAAAGCATGACCACTTTCCACGTGAGATATTTTAATTCCACAGTCTGAAGTGGCTCAAACCAATGTGATTTTAGGAAATCCAACACAACGTTGAGATCCCACGGTGCCACTGGGGGCACAAAAGGGGGCTGAATATGCAGCACTCCCTTAACAAACGTCTGAACTTCAGGCAGTGAAGCCAGTTCTTTTTGAAAGAAAATAGACAGGGCCGAAATCTGGACTTTAATGGATCCCAATTTTAGGCCCATAGTCAATCCTGACTGTAGGAAGTGCAGAAATATCGACCCAGCTGAAATTCTTCTGTGGGGGCCTTCCTAGCCTCCCACCAAGCAACATATTTTCGCCATATGCTGTGATAATGTTTTGCTGTCACATCTTTCCTAGCCTTTATTAGCGTAGGAATGACCTCAACCGGAATGCCCTTTTCCATCAGGATCCGGCGTTCAACCGCCATGCCGTCAAACGCAGCCGCGGTAAGTCTAGGAACAGATAGGGCCCCTGCTGTAGCAGGTCCAGTCAGAGAGGTAGAGGCCAAGGGTCCTCTGAGATCATTTCTTGAAGTTCCGGGTACCAAGTCCTTCTTGGCCTATCCGGAACAATGAGTATAGTTCTTACTCCTCTTTTTCTTATTATCCTCAGCACCTTTGGTATGAGAGGAAGAGGAGGGAACACATACACCGACTGGTACACCCACGGTGTCACTAGAGCGTCCACAGCTATCGCCTGAGGGTTCCTTGACCTGGCACAATATCTGTTTAGTTTTTTGTTTAGGCGGGACGCCATCATGTCCACCTGTGGCCTTTCCCAACGGTTTACAATCATTTGGAAGACTTCTGGATGAAGTCCCCACTCTCCCGGGTGGAGGTCGTGCCTGCTGAGGAAGTCTGCTTCCCAGTTGTCCACTCCCGGAATGAACACTGCTGACTGTGCTAACACGTGATTTTCCGCCCATCGGAGAATCCTTGTGGCTTCTGCCATCGCCATACTGCTTCTTGTGCCGCCCTGACGGTTTACATGGGCGACCGCCGTGATGTTGTCTGACTGAATCAGCACCGGCTGGTTTTGAAGCAGGGGTTCTGCTTGACTCAGGGCATTGTAAATGGACCTTATTTCCAGAATATTTATATGTAGGGAAGTTTCCTGACTCGACCATTGTCCTTGGAAGTTTCTTCCCTGGGTGACTGCCCCCCAACCTCGGAGGCTTGCATCTGTGGTCACCAGGACCCAGTCCTGTATGCCAAATCTGCGGCCTTCGAGCAGATGAGCACCCTGCAGCCACCACAGCAGAGACACCCTGGAACTCGGGTACAGGGTGATTAACCGATGCATCTGGAGATGCGATCCGGACCACTTGTCCAACAGATCCCACTGGAAGATCCTTGCATAGAATCTGCCAAAGGGAATTGCTTCGTGAGAAGCTAACATCTTTCCCAGGACTCGCGTGCAGTGATGCACCAACACCTGCTTTGGTTTCAGGAGGTCCCTGACCAGAGATGATAATTCCTGGGCCTTCTCCTCTGGGAGAAATATCTTCTTCTGTTCTGTGTCCAGAATCATGCCCAAGAACAGCAGACGCGTCACAGGAATCAGCTGCGACTTTGGGATATTCAGAATCAAGCCGTGCTGATGCAGCACTTCCTGAGAGAGTGCTACGCTGACTAGCAACTGCTCTTTGGACCTCGCCTTTATAAGGAGATCGTCCAAGTACGGAATAATCATGACTCCCTTCTTTCGGAGGAGCATCATCATTTCGGCCATTACCTTGGTAAATACCCGCGGTGCCGTGGACAGACCAAACGGCAACGTCTGGAATTGGTAATGACATTCCTTGATGTCCAATGACACCATAAAATCCATCTTGAACTTTAACTTTTTTATATAAATGTTCAAGGATTTAAATTTTAGAATGGGTCTCACCGAACCGTCTGGTTTCGGTACCACAAACATTGTGGAATAGTAACCCCGTCCCTGTTGAAGGAGGGGTACCTTGATTATCACCTGCTGAAGATACAGCTTGTGAATTGCCACCAGTACTACCTCCCTTTCTCCGAGGGCAGCAGGCAAGGCAGATTTGAGGTAACGGCGAGGGGGAGTCGCCTCGAACTCCAGCTTGTATCCCTGTGATACTATTTGCAGAACCCAGGGATCCACCTGTGAGCGAGCCCACTGGTCGCTGAATGTTCCGGAGACGCGCCCCCACCACACCTGGCTCCGCCTGTGGAGCACCAGCGTCATGCGGTGGACTTAGAGGAAGCGGGGGAAGATTTTTGATCCTGGGAACTGGCTGTCTGGTGCAGATTTTTCCCTCTTCCCTTGCCTCTGGTCAGAAAGGAAGCGCCTTTGACCCACTTGCTTTTCTGAGGCCGAAAGGACTGTACCTGATAATACGGTGCTTTCTTAGGCTGTGAGGGAATCTGAGGTAAAAACGTCGACTTCCCAGCTGTTGCTGTGGATACGAGGTCTGAGAGACCATCCCCAAACAATTCCTCACCCTTATAAGGCAGAACCTCCATGTGCCTTTTAGAATCAGCATCACCTGTCCACTGCCGGGTCCATAATACCCTCCTGGCAGAAATGGACATTGCATTAATTCTGGATGCCAGCCGGCAAATATCCCTCTGTGCATCTCTCATATATAAGACAATGGGGGTAATTCCAAGTTGATCGCAACAGGATTTTTGATAGCAACTGGGCAAAACCATGGCCCTCATTCCGAGTTGATCGGTCGCAAGGCAAATTTAGCAGAGTTACACACGCTAAGCCGCCGCCTACTGGGAGTGAATCTTAGCTTCTTAAAATTGCGACCGATGTATTCGCAATATTGCGATTACTAACTACTTAGCAGTTTCAGAGTAGCTCCAGACTTACTCTGCCTGTGCGATCAGTTCAGTGCTTGTCGTTCCTGGTTGACGTCACAAACACACCCAGCGTTCGCCCAGGCACTCCCACCGTTTCTCCGGCCACTCCTGCGTTTTTTCCGGAAACGGTAGCGTTTTCAGCCACACGCCCCTGAAACGCCGTGTTTCCGCCCAGTAACACCCATTTCCTGTCAATCACATTACGATCGCCGGAGCGAAGAAAAAGCCGTGAGTAAAAATACTTTCTTCATAGAAAAGTTACTTGGCGCAGTCGCAGTGCGAACTTTGCGCATGCGTACTAAGCGGATTTTCACTGCGATGCGATGAAAAAGAACGAGCGAACAACTCGGAATGAGGGCCCATGTGCACTGCAGGGGAGGCAGATATAACATGTGCAGAGAGAGTTAGATTTGGGTGTGGTGTGTTCAATCTGCAATCTAATTTGCAGTGTAAAAATAAAGCAGCCAGTATTTACCCTGCATAGAAACAAAATAACTTACCCAAATCTAACTCTCTCTGCAAATGTTATATCTGCCACACCTGCAGTGCACATGGTTTTGCCCAATTGCTAACAAAATTGCTGCTGCGATCAACTCAGAATTAGGCCCAATGTCTTTAATATGCTTTATGGTTAGCAAATTAGTAACCCTGTCGAGGGTATCAATATTATCTGACAGGGTATCAGACCACGCTGCAGCAGTACTACACCTCCATGCTGAGGCAATTGCGGGTCTCAGTATAGTACCTGAGTGTGTATATACAGACTTCAGGATAGCCTCCTGCTTTCTATTCGCAGGCTCCTTCAAGGCGGCCATATCCTGAGACGGCAGTGCCACCTTTTTTGACAAGCGTGTGAGCGCCTTATCCACCCTAGGGGATATCTCCCAACGTGACCTATCCTCTGGCGGGAAAGGGTACGCCATCAGTAACTTTTTAGAAATTACCAGTTTCTTATCGGGGGAAGCCCATCTTCACACACTTCATTCAACTTAAAGAGAAAAAACAGAAGACTGCTTCTACAGCGCCTCAATTGCAGGAGGCTAATAATCAAATTACCCTGATACATGCGCGGCTGAAAAACACTATGTGGGTGTTTGGTTGGAGAATATAGAAACAGACAAAATCAGCAGCGCAAAGTATCAGGGAAAGGACAGTACAATTTTAGGAGAACCGATGTATGTATATAAATTGATTTATTAATGAAAAAGCATAAAATAGCAGTAAAAGATGACATAAAATTGTTGGATATAAAAAGGCACACCTTGACTAAGTTTATCCGTTTAAACAGACACCAAATTGTGTCGGTTCTCTATATGGAAGTCCACAAAAGGAAATAAAGTCCAGCTGTTTGTTGGAAAGCAATAGATGGTAATAGCCGTAATGTTAATACTGGAAGTGAATGATCAGTGCAGTAGACATCCCATAATAATAAATTGGGGGAGTGATCCAGTGTTATTTATTGTTCAATTACCTCTCCTTAGGTGGGCTGGTCCAAAGCCGAGCGTCCTCGGCGATGTGTCCTGCAATGCCCACTGTGCGAATGCCGCAGGGGAGAGGGAGCCGTGGATTCACTGTAAAGTGTATGCCGTGTGCTGGTTTATCCGGCTGACGGGGAGCCGTATGTTGATACGGGCGGCTCGAGAATTCAGATCCGCGGCTATTCTGGGATCTCTGTGGAGATGAAGGACGGCTTGCGGGGAGAACAAACCCGCTAATGCTTTCAAATCGGATACTTCGGCAGGTGTGCAGACAGGAGGCGTGGCTCCATATAGAGAACCGACACAATTTGGTGTCTGTTTAAACGGATAAACTTAGTCAAGGTGTGCCTTTTTATATCCAACAATTTTATGTCATCTTTTACTGCTATTTTATGCTTTTTCATTAATAAATCAATTTATATACATACATCGGTTCTCCTAAAATTGTACTGTCTACTTCATTCAACTTATCTGATGGGGGAAAGAACACTGGCTGCTTTTTCTCCCCAAACATAATACCCTTTTTGGTGGTACTTGGGTTAATGTCAGAAATGTGTAACACATTTTTCATTGCCGTAATCATGCAACGGATGCCCCTAGTGGATTGTGTATATGTCTCATTGTCGTCGACACTGGAGTCAGACTCCGTGTCGACATCTGTGTCTGCCATCTGAGGTAGCGGGCGTTTTTGAGCCCCTGATGGCCTTTGAGACGCCTGGGCTGGCGCGGGCTGAGAAGCCGGCTGTCCCACGGCTGTTTCGTCATCCAGCCTTTTATGTAAGGAGTTGACACTGTCGGTTAATACCTTCCACATATCCACCCACTCTGGTGTCGACCCCGCAGGGGGTGATATCACATTTATCGGCACCTGCTCAGCCTCCACATAAACCTCCTCATCAAGCATGTCGACACAGCCGTACCGACACACCGCACACACACAGGGAATGCTCTGACTGAGGACAGGACCCCACAAAGTCCTTTGGGGAGACAGAGAGAGAGTATGCCAGCACACACCACAGCGCTATTTAATCAGGAATTTACACTAACAGAAAGTGATTTATCCCTATAGCTGCTTTATATACAGTTTGCGCCTAAATTTAGTGCCCCCCCCTCTCTTTTTAACCCTTTGAGCCTGGAAACTGCATGGGAGAGCCTAGGGAGCTGTCTTCCAGCTGCACTGTGAAGAGAAAATGGCGCCAGTGTGCTGAGGGAGATAGCCCCGCCCCTTTTTCGGCGGACTTCTCCCGCTCTTATAATTGTATTATGGCAGGGGATTTTTACACATATATAGCTTATTAGGCTATATTATGTGTTGTTTGCCAAAGTTAAGGTACTCTAATTGCAGCCCAGGGCGCCCCCCCCCCCAGCGCCCTGAACCCATCAGTGACTGGAGTATGTGGTGTGCATAGGGAGCAATGGCGCACAGCTGCAGTGCTGTGCGCTACCTTAATGAAGACCGAAGTCTTCAGCCGCCGATTTCCAGGACGCTCTTCTTGCTTCTGGCTCTGTAAGGGGGACGGCGGCGCGGCTCCGGGACCAGACGACCGAGGCTGGGCCTGTGTTCGATCTCTCTGGAGCTAATGGTGTCCAGTAGCCTAAGAAGCCCAAGCTAGCTGCAAGCAGGTAGGTTCGCTTCTTCTCCCCTTAGTCCCTCGTAGCAGTGAGTCTGTTGCCAGCAGATCTCACTGAAAATAAAAAACCTAACAAATACTTTCTTTATTAGGAGCTCAGGAGAGCCCCTAGTGTGCAACCAGCTCGGGCCGGGCACAGATTCTAACTGAGGTCTGGAGGAGGGTCATAGAGGGAGGAGCCAGTGCACACCAGATAGTACCTAATCTTTCTTTTAGAGTGACCAGTCTCCTGCGGAGCCCGCTATTCCCCATGGTCCTTACGGAGTTCCCAGCATCCACTAGGACGTCAGAGAAATATACAGCACAAGGGAGGATGGGAGGGCCAAAGGACAATTCCATCTTGCACCTATTTTCTTGGCATTATGTGCTGTTTGGAGCATTTCTGACTGTGATGACAAACATTTGAATAGTGTATTAAACTGCCACCCTGTCTGCCACTGCAGTGCCATTCTGTGTCACAGATGTGCCATGTTGGAAGTTTATGTTCCACATGTTTGTGCCGCCCACTGCTGTCACTTAGCTTATTCATTCAGCTACCTCCGTGCAACCTTTTGGCCTAAACTGGATGAAAACAATATTGTGAGCTGTGAGGTGGCCCAAATTGACTGGAAATGAGTAGAAATAAATCTTATCGAGGTCAACACTGTAGGAACAAAAACAGGCACAAATTCTGTGATTTTTAGCTGTTTTTATAATTTAAAAAAAAAAATACAAATACAAACAAATACAGATCCAAAACTCGCAAGGGAGGTTTTGGCAAAACAAATACAGATCCAAAACAAGAACCCAAAATACGAGATTTGTGCTGGAACACATTCCTATACAATAGTTATCGTAAGTTTAAAAAACAACCATTTTTTTAGTTATTATTGATATTTAAGCTGTACTAGTCCATTAAGTAACCTGTATAAATGGTACAAAAGTAAGTGATAAACTTGTACAGGTTAAAAAAAATTAAGTTACCTAAAACTGAAAAATAATGTCAATTTTACAATTCTAGAAATGGCCTTTCTCAGGAAGCAAGTAATGGGTTCTGCAGCAATGAAAGTAAATTTAGCCTTAAAAGTTGACGTATACAATTAATCCTAGAGGTGTCCCTGTTTCCACTGATTACTTGATTACAACCCAACTTTCTGTATAAAATCAGTACTGGAACAGATTATTATACCGTCTGAAGCATTATTTGGACAATATTGCAATACAGGAAGTTGTATAGTTCTGTCATAATGACAAAAAAAGCAATTTACAAAGTAAAACAGACCATTATATCCGATAAAAGTGTAGGTATTTCCTTTAGAGAAAGTGCAAATAAAGCCGAAGTTTCAGTAACTATAGGTCAAGTGCTCGTAAGAAAGAAACCCTAAGGCAGTGCCAGTGGACTACTGAAGACTGGGAGTAGGTCTTACGGACAGGTGAACAAAACTGAAATTATTTTTCCATCACAGACCGTTTATGTAGACAGTTGAGTAGCCAAGCTCAGTGTACGATTCCAACTGTCAAACATTGAAGAGGATGAATATAGTTTGTTAAACAAAATAATTCTATGGTTTCTTTTTCAACTAGATCTGTGTATTTGTTATATGCTTTACAGCAGGAATCATTATCCACAGTAATTAAACACAAAGGGGAAAATTGGCGGTAGCTTATGGCTTTTACACCCCTTTTCCTTGCACGGTAAATTACCCTCTCTCTCTCTGACACCCTCTCTGTCTCGCTCACTCCAACACCCCCTCTCTCTTTCTCCCACACAACCTCTTTCTCCCTGTCTCTATCTCTCTATAGCTCGCTCTCATTTTCCCCCTCTCTCTGTATTCTCCCTGACACCCTCTCTCTCTTATTCCTGTTTCTCTGTTCTTTCCCTGACACCTTCTTGCTCCTCTCCCTCTCTGACTCTCTCTGTACCTCTGTCTTGCTCCCCTCTCTCTCTGGGGGTCATTCCTAGTTGATGGCTCGCTAGCTACTTGTTGCAGCCATGCAAACACATAGTCACCACCCACTGGGGAGTGTATATTTGCTGTGCTAGGGTGCGATCGCATGTGCAACTGAGCGGTACAAAAATAGTATCACTTCAGCCTGTCCAATTCTGGAATTTATGTCAGACACCCATCATGCAAACGCCTGCGTTTTTCCAATCACTCACAAAAAACGGTCAGTAGACACCCATAAACGCCTTCTTCCTGTCAATCTCCTTGTGATTGGCTGTGCAAATGAATTCTTCATTAAATCCTTCGCCCAGCAATGATCCGCTTTGTACCCGTTTGACATGCCTGCGCACTGCAGTGCATACGCATGCGCAGTAGTGACCTGATCACTGCGCTGCGAAAAACAGCAGCGTGCGATCAGGTCAAAATGACCCCTACTCTCTCGTTCCTCTCTGTCTCTCTCTCTCCCTGACCCTTCTGTATCTCTTGCCCTCTCCCCTCTCTCACCCTGACACCCTCTTTCTCTCATTCCCTCTCTTTCCATGACACCTTCTCTCTCTCGCTCTGATACCCTCTCTCTCCCTGCCCCCCTCTCTGTCTCATTCTCCCCCTCTCTCTCTTTCTCTGTCCCTGACACAGTCTTTGTCTATCACTTCTCTCACTCTCTCTTCCACTCTGCTAATAGGCATAGTAGTGATAGCTGCAGGGTCAATTTTATTGGTGGGGGCTCCCACACCTTTGTTTCCCAGTGCCCCCACTAGTCTTAATCAGGCCCTGTCTGTAGATCACTTAGCCTACAATAATTATTCAAAGCTAATCAAGTCTGGCCTCTAATCATACAGTACATTAGAGACATTTAAAGCTGCATAAAAATCAATAATAATTGGGGAAATTGTTGTGTTCTTAAACTTTGGGCAGGTAATGATTTATTAAGTAATCTGACAAATGAATGACTATTCTGAGTAATTATCATTCGGTATTGAAATATAATCTTGCCAGCACTCAAAAATGGCAAAAGGCACTCATGATCTTTTGATTTTATCTTTCATGCATGTTCATTGTGCAGATATCTATTAATCTTACCAGTGTATGATAATTATCGATGGTCTGGGGTAATTTTTCTTTACAAATGACACCTTAAATTGCTGAGTGTGATTATCCTTAAATCTTACCTCTGTTGAGCACTGGTACTGTTAATTTTTTTAAATCTTGACTATCAACATCCCAATGTGTTTAGTCACTACAATGTCTTATTCTTCTGACAGGCTGTTGTATTCATTGTCAGATTTGCCAGTTTGCAGTACTCAATGTACATTTGTATGGGTTAGGGTTATATACTGATTACCAGTGGGCGGGATGCCGGCTGACAAGATTCTGACAGCAGCATTCTGTCCACCAGAATGCCGGCAGCGGGGCAAGTGCTAAGAGTACCCTTGTGGGCTCACTGTGATCTCTGTGGCATGCTGCACTCGCCACAGGTTCTGTTCACACTCTATGGGTATTGTGGACACCCACGAGTGGGAATAGCTCCTGTGCACTGGGATTCCAGCTGTCTGCATTGTCGGCTGTCCAGATTCCTGCGTCGATATCCTGACTGGCAGGATCCTGACAGTCGGTAAATTGATTGCATACCATTTGAACAAATCCTTTTTGCCTTTCCAAACATATTAGTTAGAAAATCTAAGATATTAACAATTCTAGATAACAATTCCTTTTATCATGCACAGTCAATTAGAGATTTTATGGTGCAAAACTAATGTATGTTCAAGTTGTAGGGTTTGATGTTTCAGGCAGTGAAAAGAGTAGATCATTGGAGCAGTTGCCCATAGCAACCAATCAGCATCTTCCTATAATTTCATAAATCCTACCTTAATATAGATTGGTTGCTATAGGCAACCTCTCCACTGGTCCACTTGTCTACTGTGTTCAATGTTTGAAAGATCAACCAGTAAGTGAGTTACAATGTCATGTTTGTGATTTTGAACAATACTCATGAGAATTGGTAGATGGTGTTTTTATGATGATATTGGCTTAGCTCTTAAAGTACTTAAATCTACCATACAGTAGATTACAGGTACGGGTTTAGGAGAACTGGCTTACTGAGAATTCTAAAAAAATAAAGTAATGCTTGGTGAATGGCTTCTCACGGATCCTGCAGTTTGGCACAGCAATGCTATATATTTATATTTAGGGGTATATGCAATTCACGGCGAATCGCGGCAAATTATCGCTGTTTTTTAATTCGACACAATTCGACAGGTGAATTCCGGCAGGTGGCTGCCGGAATTCACCATATTCAATGAAAAACGGATTCGACAGTCCAGCGGGCGAAAAATGGCCGATTTGCCGGATTTTGCCGCGATTTAAAAAAACGGGAAAAAACGGGAAAAACACTGGAAAAAATGGCATGGGGTCCCCCCTCCAAAGCATAACCAGCCTCGGGCTCTTCGAGCTGGTCCTGGTTTTAAAAATCCGGGGTCAAAATTGACAGCGGATCCCCCGTATTTTTAAAACCAGCACCGGGCTCTGCGCCTGATGCTGGTGCAAAAAATACGGGGGACAAAACGAGTAGGGGTCCCCCGTATTTTTTACACCAGCATCGGGCTCCACTAGCTGGACAGATAATGCCACAGCCGGGGGTCACTTTTATACAGTGCCCTGCGGCCGTGGCATTAAATATCCAACTAGTCACCCCTGGCCGGGGTACCCTGGGGGAGTGGGGACCCCTTCAATCAAGGGGTCCCCCCCCCAGCCACCCAAGGGCCAGGGGTGAAGCCCGAGGCTGTCCCCCCCCATCCAAGGGCTGCGGATGGGAGGCTGATAGCCTTGAGAAAAATGTCTGAATATTGTTTTTTCCAGTAGTACTACAAGTCCCAGCAAGCCTACCCCGCAAGCTGGTACTTGGAGAACCACAAGTACCAGCATGCAGGAGAAAAACGGGCCCGCTGGTACCTGTAGTACTACTGGGGAAAAAAATACCCAAATAAAAACAGGACACACACACCGTGACAAGTACAACTTTATTACATAATGCCGACACACACATACTTACCTATGTTGACACGAAGCAGTCGGTCCTCTTCTCCAAGTAGAATCCACGGATACCTGAAAATAAAAGATAATTATACTCACCATTCAGCGTCCAGAGATACATCCACGTCCAGAAAATAATCCAGGTACTTGGCAAAAAAAAAAAAAAAACGCAATGACCCGATCCTGCGGACTGAAAGGGGTCCCATATTGACACATGAGACCCCTTTCCCCGAATGTGCCGGGATCCCACGTGAGTCCTGTCATTAAGGTCCCTTCAGCCAATAAGGAAGCGCTACTACGTGGCGCTCACCTGATTGGCTGTGCGCTGTCTGTGCTGTGACAGCGCATCGCAAAGCCTCTCCATTATATTCAATGGTGGGAACTTTGCCGTCAGCGGGGGGGTTACCCGCGGTCAGCCGCTGACCGGCGGGTGACCCCACCGCTAACCGCAAGGTTCCCACCATTGAATATAATGGAGAGGCTTTGCGATGCGCTGTCTGAGCTCAGACACGCAGAGCCAATCAGCAGAGTGCAAGGACGTTGCACTCGCTGATTGGCTGAAGAGACCTTTCAGTGACAGCTGTCACGTAGAGGTCTCTGCATTCGGGGAAAGCGGTCTCATGTGTCAACATGGGACCCCTTTCAGTCCGCTGGCACGGGTTTTTGCGTTTTGTTATTTTGCCAAGTACCTGGATTATACTCTGGACGTGGATTTATCTCTGGACGCTGGAAGGTGAGTATAATTTTTTAACAGGTACCCTCGGATCGTCAGAGACTGTGGCAGTCGGCGTGTCAACATAGGTAAGTATGTGTGTGTCGGCAGTATGTAATAAAGTTGTACTTGTCACGGTGTGTGTGTCCTGTTTTTATTTGGGTATTTTTTTCCCAGTAGTACTACAGGTACCAGCGGGCCCGTTTTTCTCCCACATGCTGGTACTTGTGGTTCTCCAAGTACCAGCTTGCGGGGGAGGCTTGCTGGGACTTGTAGTACTACTGGAAAAAACAATATTCAGACATTTTTCTCAAGGCTATCAGCCTCCCATCCGCAGCCCTTGGATGGGGGGGACAGCCTCGGGCTTCATCCCTGGCCCTTGGGTGGCTGGGGGGGGACCCCTTGATTGAAGGGGTCCCCACTTCCCCAGGGTACCCCGGCCAGGGGTGACTAGTTGGATATTTAATGCCACGGTCGCAGGGCGCTGTATAAAAGTGACCCCCGGCTGTGGCATTATCTGTCCAGCTAGTGGAGCCCGATGCTGGTGTATAAAATACGGGGGACCCCTACTCTTTTTGTCCCCCGTATTTTTTGCACCAGCATCAGGCGCAGAGCCCGGTGCTGGTTTTAAAAATACGGGGGATCCCCTGTCAAATTTTTCCCCGCATTTTTAGAACCAGGACCAGCTCGAAGAGCCCGAGGCTGGTTATGCTTTGGAGGGGGGACCCCACGCCATTTTTTTCCTTGATTTTACCGTTCCAGCTATAAAAAAAAAAAAAAAATTAAAATATTTTAAAAAATATATAAATAATACTTGTGCCTCCAAAAAAGACAAACCAAGTACCTAATCCCTTCTAATATAAATAGATATGCTATTACCAAAAAAAAAAAACACCAAAAAAAACATGTTTTTTTTATTGGTTTCACCCTCCAAAGTGTGGCGGATTGAAAATGACGAATTTACTGTCTAAAAGCACTGTTGTCGAATTTCCAAACTTGAATTGAATAGACTTTGGTCGAATTGCAGCATGTGTATCATTGCAAAAAAGTCGAATTTGTCAAAAGTCGAATTTCAAAAAGTCGAATTTTGAAAGTCCGTTTTTTTTGTCGGAAAGTACTGAATTGCATTGTCGATTTTTTTTTTTTTTGCGAAAAATTCCCGAAATTCGACAATTTCGGGAATTCGACCGCAATTGCATATACCCCTTAGGCTCACTATACCATTCTTTTAAACCAGGACACTCATGAAATACACAGGTTCTGTGGCTGATTAAAACCAGCTGAATTACAGGTCTGAAGTCAGCAAGGCACAGAACCTGTGCAATTCATAAGGGTTCTGCTTTAAAGGGATAGTATTATAAGATAGATAGATAGATAGATAGATAGATAGATAGATAGATAGATAGATAGATAGAATGCACATAAACACACACTCGATAGAGTAGAACTCTAATTACTGTAATAGTTTTTTTTTTAACTATACAGCATTTTAAATTGTTCATTCATGAATGTTCATGCCCAATGGCACTAATTGCCTGAAAGTGTTGATTACAACTGACAAATGCAAGTGAATAGAAAATACATTCCAATGACACATACTAAAGAGACACTCATATAAACAAATAGCTGATTAAAATACAGATGTAGCCACGCTCATCGTGGCACAATTTTTTCATGGCCACGCCTTGTTAGACGTGACTGCATGCACGTCTAGATTGCATGTGCATCTTAGACGCGCATGCACCCCATATGCATGAATGGGAGGAGCAAGCGCCTCGCCAAGAGTGCCAGTGTAGCGCAAATGTAGCCATGATGAACATGGCTACATCTGTAATGTGTACATGTGTATGTATGTGTATATATATATATATATATATATATATATACACACACTGTGTGTGTATGTATATATATATATATATATATATATATATATATATAAAATGTGTTTACAGTATGTATATATACAGAGTCAGATTAACAGTGGGGCAGATGGAGCTATATGAGCTGGCCACATAGTTGATCATAAATCATTAATTTTGAGATTATATTATTATTTTTCTCCCAAAATGATGCAATTTGTATATCTTTACATAATTAGGGAGACATTGGGGCTTATATTGTAGGAGGTGTACATGCCGATATGGCTTTGGCCATACCCACACAGCACTTGTCACATTTCCCCAATTCTCACAATAGGCCGTTGGATATCTTCAGCCCCAGGCCCATGTAGTTCTTAATCCGGCCCTGTACATTGTATATACTGTACATTTGTGCTTGTTTTACTAAGTAAAGCCGTATAACCTATTTGCTTGGAAAATCCCAAATTGCACAGTAAGGCCTGATTAAACTATAGACTGCCATAAAACTAAGAACTATTGATTTTAATTTACCTAAACTGCTTTGTACTATCTCACAGCTAACTCGTTTGTCAAGTGGACTTCAATATTTCTATTTAAGGAACTTTTTCGTCACTACCTCAGCTTTTAGTCTCTCAAAAAATCATTAATGCTCTTGGACTGAGACTTAAAAAAAGAAAGTTGTTTCACTTGTGCAACATGCTAAAGAGACTAGCACTAAGTAAGTGGATGCACTGGAACTGTATTTTTAAAACTTAAAAAATACTTCATTCAGCTAGTTTTTCAGTTGCTTTTTAAATCAAACACAGAACAGCAAGAGTCAGATATGACACATTTTGGGCTTCAGCCAGCCTTTTATATACCTGCCTCTACTTTCATTTTGGCTATGTAGTTTTGGAATTTTTTAGCATGACTGATTTTCAACAAGCCACTTTTAATAGTACATATTTTTTTAACCACGTAACTTCTACATTTTTTCCAAAAACTGCTCGTTTTTTGAATTATGTCAAAACCATCTATTTAATACTTATTCAATATATTTTTATTACAAATAATTTTTGTTTTATTTGGGTTTTTTTTAAATAGAGCACTTTTTTTGGTATACTGTGTTGGCCATCGACAGCTGTACTATCAGTAGCTGATGGATTTAAACCATTGTTAGAAAATTATTAAGCCATTGATGTTTGAGTTCTGTGCATACAGAGAACATGGCCATCAGAGAACACTGCTGCCAATGTTCTCTTGACATAGGGCTGCCATCAATGGAAAACCATTTGCCATTGGCCATAGACCATTGATGGTTGCAAACCATCTAAGGTTGATGACCATCCCTAGTATACTATGCAAGAATTTTAAACACTTTAAACCTATTTCATTTAATTGCCATCCCTAATTGGAGGCCCCAAATCAGTAGTCTTGATCGATACGGGATGGTTGGGAGAGGTGCTACTATGGTTACATGTCTCTGAAAGCTGCTCCTTTGCAGCTGCCGGATGTGAGGTACTGCCTGATTACCTGATCACTATTACCAGCAGTGATTGAGACACACTAGGGGAAGAGACTTTGGTACAGAGGGGCTGTAAGGTCCCACTGAATTTGGTGACTGCTGGAAGATTATCCTCTGGCAGTTACCCAGTGGAAGTTTCTGATCGGTCACATAGAATGTGACATGTCAAGAGAAAGCCCAGCCTGGTGTAGTTGTATCTGATGCAACCACACCAGGCAAGTAGTTAAAGAAACCTACTTTGCTCATAACAAAATATTCATAATTCTTAAGAAAGGCAGTCTTTAATTATGGCTAAAATGGAATTCCTTAAAACAAGTAACAATGGAAGGTCTGCAAGAACAGTGTAGTTTTCTGTAATAGGGTACAGGCACTACACAATTGTGCCAGGGCTGAAGCAACCTACTGTAGTATCCTTGGACAAACTGTATATGCAAATATCAGTACAATATATGTAAAAGAGGTTAGATTACCTAAAGCTTAATAACTTATTCATGAAAAATACTCTGGGCCTCAAAATTATGCTCAGTTTTTAAAGAGGTTCTGTTTCAACAACTTTTTATGTGATACTCACCCTCACATCAGTGAGGTGCAGAAGGACTTCTAGCAGTGTGCTCATGGTGGCGGCGCCATCTTCCCTGTGATTTCTGCAGCAATAGGGAATGTAAGTATAGTTAATAGATGCAGGTTGAGTGGTGCGCAATGCACACTGCTCTGACTAAACCCCTGGTTCGTAATGATTCAAAAACATCTTTTTAAAACAGAAGGTTTTAATCAGTGCAGCAAGTAAGGACATAATTCATCTACAGTAGCTGTCAGAGCAGGTGTAAAATGTGGTTATGCTGGTTTAATAAAATTGTGTAAATTAGCACAGATGAAGATTTATTCAGAGTGTTCTGTGTACAATTACACATGTTAATGTTAGCAGTACAGAAGTTTCAAATCTAATAGCTGTATATCAGATTTGTATGAAAAAAGAATAAAGGTACCTACACTTGGTTGATTGCTGTATACCTGCTGTGCAGTACATCCCTTCTGAGTTGCGGTGACCATAACTCAAATAGCCTTTACTATAGAGATAAGTGTTCCATACAATAAATGAACTGGCACTTTTCCAAATGCTCATTAATAGCAAAATGTTTTCTACTTTTCGTAAATTCAATTGGAGGAATTAAAATCGGCACCAGTTTATACAGCTGTGGTGACGAGTGCCTAAAGCTTTTCAATTGCCCGCGTTGTCTAAAGCCATTTAAGTTTACCAGGACTAATGCGTGGGACTTAGTTGCATTAAACTGCATTTTCCAACTTATGTGTCAGACGCAATGCTGTTACCAGATGCGGTGACATTGTGACTAGTCCTGGCGTTCTATTTAGTGTGGATATCTATTCATACAGCAGGGTGAGATCTAAAATCAGAGATCTGCTAGTCTCGTGTTTACATTGAGCAATTTAATAGCTATGGCCACTATTGGTCAGAGTGTAGCAAACTCGCACTAAATTGAATTCCCCCCAATAACTACTAATTTAAAGCTGTATTGCTGTAATTTTACTAGTGGTTGTGACAGTATGGAGACTCTTACATTGTAAAGGGCAAAAACACAACAGATTACACAATTTGACTAAGAAGTGGGCTCCATCTGTAACAATTGAGCTTGAACAGTTAATAATCTGAGCACCCACTTTCTCCTTTGTAGTCAGTAGTTAAACTAGACAGACAGTCATTAGTACTATTACCATTTTAGTAAACTATTCCATGGTTATAGCTCACTACTGCATAGACAGATTAAGGGTGTGTGTGTGCAGGACATACTGTACCCCAGGCATCCCTTAGTCAGGGCCCCCCTGGCCAGAGCACACTGTATCACTAGCTTTCTCTCTTAAGCAGCAGCAGAACCAGCAGCCAGAATGCAAGCAGGACAGTATGCAGTGCAGGCAGAGACACAGGAATATCATGTTTCATGAGCTACCAATAGAGCTTTCTGACCAGAGGAGAGATAGGAGGGTGGGCAGAGCTGTGACACATGGATCCCCTCTTCTCCTACCCACCTCGGTGTCTGAGTCCTGTATAAACTGTTATGCAACTATACCATTTGGGTCTAGACAGAGACAGAGACACACAGAAAGTCCTCGTGAGTCCTGCTCCAGTGTGTAAGTAGTACAGAGGCTGCTGCTATTCTTGCACGTGACAAGATTAATTATTTTATTTTTCTATGTGTATTTAAAGGTTAAATTGTCTTTGTTCCACTACAAGAAAAGTTTATAAAATAGTTGTCTTTCAGTTAGGTGGAGTTATAAACAGTACATGGGCATTATTAAACTATTAGTTAAAACTAATACACATCTTTGTTTTAAATTTAATATACACAATCTATACCTCACAGCATGACCCATTCTAGGAGGGACAAAGTGCTCTCTACCTGGACTTCCTTCTTAATTTATGACTGCAATCAACTGTGTTGAAATACCTTTCTTATCAATTAAATATTTCAACACAGGTGATGCCAATCATATATTAAGTGGGCAGTCCAGGTAGAGAGCATTTTCTCTCTCCTGGAATGGGACATGTTGGCAGGTATGCACAATTTAATATACATCCCCCACCTTCCATCGGGGCCACCATGTCTTAAGTGCCGCGAGCACCCCCAAGGCTTAATCCAGCCCTGCACTACTGAACAGGTAACTATTAGTGCTGAGGGGTACCGGTACAGTTTTATTTTATTCCATCATAATGCCAAAAAAGTACCATTCAATTCATGAAGTGTGTGTGTGTATATATATATATATATATATATACTGCTGGGTATGGACACTGCCAAGGCAGTAACATACAGCATGGCATTGCAGCGTATTCCCACAAGACAAAATGCTTTAATTCCACTTCCACTGAAGTGGAATTAATCCATTTTGTCTTTGGAATACGCATTTTGTCTTGTGAAATGAAACCATTTTGTCTTGTAGACTGCCCCAGCGGCTGTGAGCGGGACTTCTGGGGTGCATCACATGAACCAACCAGTGGGTGACATCAGCAGGGTGCCAGCCAAGCCTCAATGCATACTGTACGCCAGGTCTGGAGTAGATCTGTGTAAACAAAGTGATAAAATGAAGGAGCTGGGTGTGTGAAGTGTTAATTGGCCATTTCTCTGGTGCATTAAAACATAAGTGGGGTGGTTCCGGTAGCCTGGAAATCCATTCTCTTGGCAATTGGCTCAAATTATGACAACAATAGCAATGTTATATATTACAATTAGTAGAGCTGCAGCTGCATCTTATAGTTTAAGGGACAGAGCAGAGCTGCTGCACCTGCCGAGCGGTAGTAGCATTTTCTAACAAGTTTGCTGTGTGTGTGGATCTGAGTCCTCAATCAGTGCACTGTACCAGAGAGCAGCTACCAGGAAATGACAGGAGCTTTACCCTGAGGTGGGAGAATGTGTGCTTAGAAAGTGCAGTAATGGTTCTATTACTGTATGTTTGTGTATTTACTTTTTATAGTATGTTTAACCTTTTCCTGGCCACTTATTTATATTATTTGTTTATGTTGCAGCCTTTACTAGAGACAATCTATAGTGTTAAATATTAATTCTGTCTTCCATGCAGTATCCAATGTATAAAAAGACCAATGCTTAAACTACTAATGTCCAGGGTCAATACTAGGTTCTTCTACCCCTCCCCTGAACTCTGGCACATGCTCTAATGTTCCACAGAGTGGGAGATTGTAGACTTCATTTGGAAAACTCCCCTCTAGAAATCCTGCGTTTGCCACTGAGAGTAAATTGGTGACTGTAGGTTTAAGTTGCTGCAGTGTGCAGGATTTGGTATGAGGAAATATCTTGCAAATGGTATAGAATTCTTAAACAGTTGTCATTTTAATTTTAAATTATGGCGAACTTGTGCAAATCAAATCTTGTAATAGAAGAGTCACCTTACAGAGATGTGAAGTTTGCTAATTCTTTTTCAAGTTTTAGTTTTGTTTCGCACTTGTATGGAATGCCCATTCTGCCATGTGTTTGAAGGTTATACTTTTTGAGCCCAAGTCAGAGACGAACGCAGATCACACTGTTGCTGCATCTTGGTAGGTAGCAGCTGTCCGATTATATGTTTTGTATATAGAAGCTTCCTGACGGCTTCTCTGATCCCCTGCTTCATCAGAAGACACCGCATTGGATCATCTGTGTAAATATTGATCATATGAGTAACCCTCAAGTTACTCAGGATGGCCAGAAAATTTACACTGCTCTAACCAATGGAGCTTCATTCAAGGACTCAGCCATTAACTTCTGTATACCCTGAAAACGTAGCCGACATGCCCCCAAATGCCTGAAGTACACCAGCAATGGTGCTGAGGGGAGGGGGGATTGACAGGGTACTACTACCCAGGCCCAGGTCTAATGAAGTGTTTCAGGTCCTGTTCCACCCTCCCCCTTACCTGGGAGCAGAAGCTATAGCTCTTCACCTCAGCTGAGCACATGTTGCTGTGTGCTAGGCTCAGTGTGGCCAGGGAGGCGCTTAAAATACAATTGTTCTATATTTTTTCCTAAGGTTGCATGGCCACACCTCCTGTGATTAGACCCCCCCATGAAAAGTACCTGGGCCCAGCCAGGCTCTCTACTGCCTTGAACATCAGTCATGCTGCAGCACGTGGGGCACTGTGAGCAACATCACAACCCCGTATCTGTCCAAGCGCAAATCTAATAACATAAACATGAGGCTTACAATACAGCTTTGATTCAGGCCCTTTGTCTTTAGGGGAAACTTTGGCATCAGTGTCCATTTATTCTTCTCTGTGTTACAAAACTGAAGGAGACTATTCTGAATAGCATTCAAACAAATCTACTACTGAAACTGTGCCCAAATGTGGAACAGTTTTTAAAATTTTGCTTATGGTACTTTGCAATTATTGAAATTATGTTATGTTTGTCTGCTGTGTTTCAAAGCACAACACTGGTCAGGCCTGATGCCAGCTACTGTATATCAGTGTATTTGCTGTATTTGTAATCCCTCTCCAGTCTCGGTTAAGTAAACACGTGCAAGGACTTAGCAAGACACTATTAATCTTATTACAGTCAGCATCCACTTTTGACATGTTTACCTATTTTTCAAAATAGAGTGCAATGTTTAATGCAGAATAAAAACATTTGCTGCTGATCGCTGTGTTTTAGAAATAACACAAAACTTGTAGATATGTAAATATAAGACAAAAAAAAGTCAATTATTTTATTTAGAACTTAATTGAATGCAATAAAACATCTCTGCTTAGGTTTTAACAGAACAGTGTGAAGCTAAAATGTGATCAAAACTTCACAAATTCATTTAAAAACAGTAACTATATAATTAAATATGTCAAGCTGCATGTTTCTATTTAATAGTGTTTCATGTAAATACTGATACAGTATTTCCTGGGTAATTGTTAAATGTATGCAGTTAAATCACAGAGATGGATGCTGTTGTCATGCTATATCAATCAAGTTTGTATATCCATATTAATAAGAGTAAAATTAGAAAGATGGTACAGATTTCGAGTTGACAAACAATTGGATTACTTTGGCTTGATACATTTTGGTACTAAGAGAAACTTTAAATGTATATGTATATATATAATATATATATATATATATATATATATATAATCATGGGTGCTGTAAACAGAGTCCAATCATCTTTATCACACAAGTATGCAAGGTGCATGTATGTGGGACACTCCCAGTGGGTATGTGACTTGCTTCAGCAATAAATATTCAGATAATTTGGTGCCAGCTTAACCCTAAAAGATTCAGGGGGTGGTGATGCGCCTTATTTTAAAATGAATAAAACAAAGGAAAGGCTATAAAAGTGACCTCAGTTTCTATAAAATTATGACTGACATATTAGATAAAAAGTATAAAATGAATTTATTTAGACAGATATAGCAAAAAAAAAGTATAGTGCATAAAATTGCTAAATTTGCACAGAATAAATTAATTAAACTAAGGTGGTTATTCAGGTTTGTTAGCAACCAAAAAAGCAATTGGGCAAAACCATGTTGCACTGCAGGTGGGCCAGATGTAACGTGCAGAGTGATTTATATTTGGGTGGGTTATATTTTTTGTGTGCATGGTAAATACTGTCTGCTTTATTTCTACACAGCAATTTAGATTTCAGATTGAACACACCCCACCTAAATCTAAATCTCTCTGCATATGTTAAATCTGCCCCACCTGCAGTGCAACATAATTTTGCCCAATAGCTAATTTTTTTTTGTTTGCTAACAAACCTGAATAAGGCCCTAAAAACATAGATTCATCGACAAACCATTAATAAAAGGTGACACTTTTAAGGTTAATTAAAAGTCAATTAAATAGTAGTAGCAAAAAAGGAAAAAAAAAGAAGATATATATTAAAAAACAGGGAAATTTTATCCCATTCTGCATTGTTGGGCTTAATTATTAGTTCAATTAAACTTCCTTGGTAACTTCTCTCGACAAATCTATTTGCATAAATTTCCAATTGTTCTTCACACTTGGAAATTTATCTATAAATTAAATTATGTGTAAGAATAAAACCATTCCAGTTACAAATTAACTTTTATTTAAATCACTAAGGTCAGGATCATTCTGAAGAAACTCTGTACGTGGCCCAATATTTTTCTTATGATCAAACAACTGAACATCAACAGTGGCCCATACAGTATGTACCCACCTTTCCACTCCACATTTTTAATTATCTGAAGTACCACTGTGATGAATTTTGTACAGAATGGTAATACTTGGACATAGTTTTTCTAAAAAAAAATCATATTCCGAGATGTTACTGTAGCTGTAAATTAATTTATACCAGCCACTGTGGGTCTACCAGGAGGATTTAACAATTGTTTGTTTTTTTCAGTAGAAAATACAATATTGCAATCATTGGATTATATTTTTTAAGAAATTGGAATTCATCCTTATAAATAATTTCTTTATGGAGTACTGTATATGTGATTTTAACCATTTGGATTGCGAAAGAGTTGGGGATTCCCTAAAGAGATCACCCAAGTTGTCATACATTGGAAATTGTAAACATTCCATGGTTATAAAAGAGAAGTATCATCTGCATGCATAAAGTGGTCTCATACATTGTGGCATGTAAATTATGAAGTGTTGAATCACATCTTGTATTGCCTACTATGTTGTTGCTGATATGACTTAATTATAGAACATTTCTGCATTTAACAAAGCGTGCTGTTCTTGTCTGCTCCTGAGCCCCTGGTGGAGTTTGATGTCATGGACACTTCTATATAATTTTCACTGACCCTGCACCTATGATGGACTTTCAGTGTTGTGCGACCTTTTCTACATATATATACAGTGTTGTGTGACCTTTTCTATATATATATATATATATATATATATATATATATGTAGAGTATAGAGATGGCACTCTGGATCAGTTGCACTAAACAAGGTTTATTTAGTCAAATGGTTCCGGCAAAAAGTACCTTTCTCAAGCTGTTTCATACTAATTGTGTAAAGCTGTCCACCTCCTCGGTGCGATGCAGGCTGGAGATCTTTAGTAGAGGAGGACTGGTGGATCCAGTAAGTATGGGAGTGGGTAGTGTCAATGGAGCCACAAAGGGGTGGGTGTCACAATCCGTTGCGGCAGGTGACTTCTGCTGCATCCAGTTGTTGCTAAGTAACCAGATGCTGGCAAACTTCCGCTTCCTGGCTGCCGGCTCCTAGGCAACCTGGGACACTAACTAGTGTGGCGGCTGGTGTTGCTAGTGAAACAGGGGGACCTGGGATTGTGCAGCTGAGCAGCTGCACTGAGTCCTCAAATATGGGAGGCTTGGCTGTGCTCAGTGTGTGATTGGTTCATGTCCCTTTTATATACTGAGTCTGCCTTTCATGCCTTGCTGGCCATAGCTCCTGGCTGCAGTGGGAGCCCTTGTCTCTAGGTTCTAGCACTACCCCATGTATACCTTTGTCTGGCTACTGTACCATTGTCCTCTGCAGAGTTTCTGTGCCCAGCTCTGTGTCAGTTGTATCATCAGTCTCGTTTTATAAGTTATTCCAGCTAATACTGCTCCTTCCCTATTTACTTTACTGTTTTATGTTCTCTCTGTTATCTATTTCTCCAGTATATTTTCACACTCCCACTGCTAGTAGCTCCTCCTGTGGGTTCAGAGCTTTCAGTGTTTTTGAGTTCTCATTTCTTCATTTATTCCAGCCTATATTACTTTTGTCTTTTCCTTGTCTGGGGCACTCCAGGCTACCATCTGCTGCTCTCCTGTGTATCTGTGATACTGTAGTTTCATTTTCTTTCTCTTTTCTTAATATCTTTGTGTTACTTTTCTCTCCTCTCGGGTCTCCTTATCTACCGGCTGTGATTCTGGCCAATCAGGGTTAAGCTTGTTCTACCACCAGTGGCGTAAGTCCTGGTGGCATCCCAGTACTGGTACTCACAAGAAGACCTGCTGGTGAGTTCTATGAGTCTTTACCTGGAGTGTACAAGGGTCACTGCCCAGAAGATCTCCGGAAGCCACAGCCACCTCTGAAAGAAGATTCCTTGGTCGTAACGGGGTGGGGGGTTATAGATGGAGCCATGGGGGGGTTACAAAGAACTGCAATAGGGGAAGGAGAAGATCAGCAAAGATAGGACAGGTAAAGTCAGAGAGAGGGCAGAGCCTAGCACTACACGGGGGTTAAGGTGACACACACTCAAATTATATAATTATGTAATATAATGGTAATAATTTACAGCCATGGAATCAATCTCTACAGTCCATCAACGGTTTACATGTTTTCTGATGACTCCTGGAAAGGTTAGCAAAAAATGCTTTATCTTTAAACTAGCATTTTTAAACAGATGTCCTATATTGAGTATTCAGAATTACAGAAATAAGTCATTTTAAGTGGAGAAAATAATGTTTCAGTGGAGTTCTTTAACTTTAGCAGCACAAGGGGTTCCAATATATAGATACAGTGTCTAAATAGACAGTCAATAGGTTGACACCATATGGTTAACATGCATTAGGTCAACATGGTCAAAAGGTCAAAAAGTCGACAAGAAAAAGGTAGACAGCACTTAAGGTCGACAGGTACAAAAGGTTGATATGACAATGATCAACACACATTTGGTACATTTGGGAATAGTAACCTGTGCCAAGCAGTGAGGGTATCTGTTTGCAATAATTGTGATCACGTATGAAGAAACAGAGAAAATTACATCCAAAAGAATGATAAACAATTGTGTTGACCTTTTTTGTGCTGATCATTTCTATGTCAACTTTTTGATCCTGTTGTCCTATTGTACCTTTCAACTTTTTCTACCTTTGACTCTGTTGATCTCTGACCCTGTAGACCATATGGGGTCTACTTAATGACTGTCTATCTAATTACTGTAAATCTTCTCTTCCCACCCCAGCACAAGAGCATTCATAATGATTGTATCATTTTTCCAGTACCACGGACAGCAATGTCCCCAGCTGTAATCACGCAATTGTATATTCCTTATTGGTATGCTTTATATGTGTACTTATTACATTGCATATGGCTATGCAGTTCAGAAAAGGACTTTTTAAATGGTTAAAATCCCTTATTTTATATATTGGCAGTGTTTAATAATTAAGATCAAAATACAGTATGCTCATGTGCATTTAAATATTCTCTATTTAGCACATTACTAGTGACGGAAAAATTTTATATAATTTTAATGCAATTAGCAAAGTTTTTGCTAGAACTGTCACTTCAGGTTGCTTGAAATTTATCTATTAGAATCAGTGGGTGTTTTCTGCCTCCAAATCTTTCCTTTCGATGGATGAATGGAACATATTTCCAGAACTTTTGCAGCCTATAAACAGAATGAGATGCTTTTGGAACTGAAGAAAATGAACTGAATTTTTATTGCAATTTATTATGTTAGTGCATTGAAGAGTAAATACTGTATACGCAGAAAACAAAACAAAATACACTGCAGTAATCAGCATAGACTAATTTGCTGCACCATTTGGTACAATAACTCTCACTAGAGTTTAAAATGGACTTGTCATCACCACCATAAAAAACACTTTTCTTTTTTAAATTGTCAAATAAAAATTTGTCTCTGCGGTAAAAGTAAAATGGGATAGTTGCAATTGATTTTTATTTCCTCTCTGTAAAATATTATTTGAAGGGTTGGTATTGTTGTTTTTTATACAGTGTATGGTTTTCATAAGATAAGTGTTTTTTTAAGCATTATGAATTATTTTTTATATTCCACAACCTGAGTGAAGCACGGCCTCACAGCAAGCAATAAAAAATGGCTTAAGGAACCAGGATATTTGTTTACACGACAAATCTAGAAATCATTTTAATCACAATTCAGTGTTACTATAAATAGCAATAATCACAATGTATGTGGACATACATATGTAAAAAAAAAAAATACACTGTAATGTATCTGATATAAAACTCCAGGACTAATTGTTCAGTCACTATTAGTACATTTAACAAAAATCATGCACACACACAAATACAGGTTGAGTATCCCATATTCAAATATTCCGAAATACGGAATATTCCGAAATACGGACATTTTTGAATGAGAGTGATATAATGAAACCTTTGTTTTTTGATGACTCAATGTACACAAACTTTGTTTAATACACAAAGTTATTAAAAATATTGTATTAAATGACCTTCAGGCTGTGTGTATAAGGTGTATATGAAACATAAATGAATTGTGTGAATGTACACACACTTTGTTTAATGCACAAAGTTATAAAAAATATTGGCTAAAATTGCGTTCAGGCTGTGTGTGTAAGGTGTATATGAAACATAGATGCATTCTGGGCTTAGATTTAGGTCCCATCACCATGATATCTCATTATGGTATGCAATTATTCCAAAATACGGAAAAATCCAATATCCAAAATACGTCTGGTCCCAAGCATTTTGGATAAGGGATACTCAACCTGTAGTATATTGAAATTCCCCTGTAGATGTAGGAGATTAGGTTAGTGTAATTAGCACAATCTAGAGTGCTAATAAGATCTGTACGTTAAGGTAGGTGGCTGTGTGATGGCACAAGTGCTAAGTGTCATTTATCTTGGTTGTATTAAACCAGACCAATTTAAACAACATACCTTGCAAATGTACAATCTTCAGAAGAAAAAAAGGTTTGATTCCGCACTAGTCAGGTTCGAGTATTGTCGTAAGGTACCAGAATCTTATCGATATACAGGGAAGATTTCCCTAATTATTATTTTTACCTGGTGGTGCACCCAGAGTCAGGGAATATTTGGAGAAAAGCGGAAATTGCAGAAGACTCTTGTGTGGGTGCACTCTTGTTTTTATATAGTTATCTGGCTAATTATTAAAGCTTAACTTTTATTTGATAAACATTATAAAATAAATCCACACTCTCATGTTCCACCACAGTTAATTAGTGACACAAAAGAAAGAAAAACACACTGTAGGTATAGGGTTATAAAATAAAAAATTGTTTTTGTAAATTATTTTAAATTTTTTTGTTAAAATTGAAAATGTTCTGGTTAGTCTATCTATATAGACTTATAGGGAGGTGTAGACACTAGGGTTCTACACCCGATCCTCTCCAACCAGCACAAGCTAGGCTTGTTTTAATAGGACCTCAATGGGTCAAAAAATATTCGAACCAGTATCACACATGTGAATCTTAATAAGTTACATAAAAATGAGACGGTGTCTTTGTGTAATGCTTTATGATTGTATATAACGGGCTTTATGGATATCCTAGAATTAGAATATTCTTGCCATGGGAAACAAAGATGGGATAGTGAGAAACGGTGGGGGAAGGGGAAAGAGGGAAAGGAGGGGGAAGAAAAGGGGGGGAGAAGGACCAATTGGAAAACAGGGAAAGATAGAATGTGGTGATCCTGCTGTTGGTTTGCGGTCGAAATGAATCACAAATTACAACACCGGGTATTCTCTGGGGGTCCCCCTCACAGGTACTGACCCAGCCCACCACCGTTTTGCTTCCAAGATCGGGCGAGATCGGGCTCTTTCGGTGGGGTATGGTAGTAATTGGACACAAGTTGTCGACTCACCAATGAGAGTGCACCTAGTAAAGATTAAAGAAGGAGAAAGACAAGTGGCAGATCTGCTGTCTACGTTAGGCACAGGATTACCCCGTGGATCATAGATGAGAGTCTGCGGATATAGGAAAAAATAAAGTTACACAGGATCAAAGGTAGAGCTGAAGCAGATATATACCCAGGTCTTTATGCAGGCACTGCCATCCGATTGTATATTCAGGAACACTCTAGCAATTCAGAGTACTGTCTTGGATTGAAAAAAAAAAAAAAAAAATATATATATGTGTATTCCTTGGAGTGTGCAATATTACAACGGGCTACCTGCACCTGTCAGCTTACCCTAGCAAGTGATTTGTATTGAATATAAACTCTCTGAACTTTTAAATTCTCAAACTTTTAAGGAAATATACATAAAATATCCTTTCATTCAGATATAGTACTCTGAACAGTTAGAGTGTGCTCCTAATATTTAATATATCATCTGGGCCTATCCTCAGTTCCACCTTGATCTGGTGTGGCCTAATTGTGGTGCAGGTAGCCCGTTGTAATATTGCACACTCCAAGGAATACACATATATAGATTTTTTTTTTTCAATCCAAGACAGTACTCTGAATTGCTAGAGTGTTCCTGAATATACAATCGGATGGCAGTGCCTGCATAAAGACCTGGGTATATATCTGCTTCAGCTCTACCTTTGATCCTGTGTAACTTTATTTTTTCCTATATCCGCAGACTCTCATCTATGATCCACAGGGTAATCCTGTGCCTAACGTAGACAGCAGATCTGCCACTTGTCTTTCTCCTTCTTTAATCTTTACTAGGTGCACTCTCATTGGTGAGTCGACAACTTGTGTCCAATTACTACCATACCCCACCGAAAGAGCCCGATCTCGCCCGATCTTGGAAGCAAAACGGTGGTGGGCTGGGTCAGTACCTGTGAGGGGGACCCCCAGAGAATACCCGGTGTTGTAATTTGTGATTCATTTCGACCGCAAACCAACAGCAGGATCACCACATTCTTTCTTTCCCTGTTTTCCAATTGGTCCTTCTCCCCCCCTTTTCTTCCCCCTCCTTTCCCTCTTTCCCCTTCCCCCACCGTTTCTCACTATCCCATCTTTGTTTCCCATGGCAAGAATATTCTAATTCTAGGATATCCCTAAAGCCTGTTATATACAATCATAAAGCATTACACAAAGACACCGTCTCATTTTTATGTAACTTATTAAGATTCACATGTGTGATACTGGTTCGAATATTTTTTGACCCATTGAGGTCCTATTAAAACAAGCCTAGCTTGTGCTGGTTGGAGAGGATCGGGTGTAGAACCCTAGTGTCTACACCTCCCTATAAGTCTATATAGATGGACTAACCAGAACATTTTCAATTTTAACAAAAAAATTTAAAATAATTTACAAAAACAATTTTTTATTTTATAACCCTATACCTACAGTGTGTTTTTCTTTCTTTTGTGTCACTAATTAACTGTGGTGGAACATGAGAGTGTGGATTTATTTTATAATGTTTATCAAATAAAAGTTAAGCTTTAATAATTAGCCAGATAACTATATAAAAACAAGAGTGCACCCACACAAGAGTCTTCTGCAATTTCCGTTTTTCTCCAAATGTACAATCTTGTCCATGTACCATGCTTGCAGCGGCTTAAAAAGTGTGTTGTTCTATTAAATCAGTGGAGTGATGAGAACCGATAAGTGTTACTATGTGGATCCCAGCTAATGCAGCAAGTCCTGCAGACATGTATTGAAGTTTTCCTGTTGCATTCTTTCACCTACAGTACTTAGACCATACCTCCCAACATGACCCTCTCCAGGAGGGACAGAATGCTCTGCTCCTGGACTTCCCTCTTAATTTATGAGAGACATCACCTGTGCTGAAACACCTTTCTTATCCATTAACCTGTTCAACACAGGTGCCGGCAATCATATATTAAGAAAAAAGTCCAGAAGCAGAGCATTGTGTCCCTCCTGGAGAGGGTCATGTTGGGAGGTATGACTTAGACTACTTAGGCGAATTGGTGCTTGGTACTGTGTTTTTTCTGATGCAAGGTTCGAACCCACTTGACACCTAGGCCTATGGTCACTGTACACCTTGCACCTATTATATATGTGCAAAGTGGTACAGATGTTACATGGTTTTCATCCAGGCCAAAGACCCAATTACCCTTGCTGCTCATCAAACCAGTAGCAGACTGAGCATGCTCAGTAGAGTATCCTTTGCTTTTTTTAAGACTGAAGTGGGAGATCTGGGAGGCTACATTAACATCAAGTAATCCGCAATGGGATCATATGATGCACTGGTCCTTCCCTGATAGGCCCATTACCCATTGGTGTTCAAACACTGATTCTGCCTTTAAAGCAAGCTATATTTCAGTGTGCATAGGTTTTTAAATAAGAATTTCTAATATCTATTACCCATTTCAGTAGGGAGGTGCATATCAAAATCTAACTGAAATGAATAAGCCATAGCCATAAATGTAGCAGCAGAACAATTTTATTTTCCCATAAATAAAGTGTCAGTTATATCTAGTGATCTGTGATCAGTGCAGGAAGATCACAACCTTCCTTTGACATATAACTAAACATTTGTATTAAAATATCAACATTGAATATTGTAGATTAATTATATTTAAATAAAGCAAAGCCCTAGCTTGGATTTAAGTACTGGAAAATTGGAATGGATTAAAAACTGCAAAAATTTCAAGTACAGTACATTCAGTGTGACATACTGTATGAATCACAGCTTGCAAAGAGATGAAGAACCAACCAATCAGCTCATAACTGACAGTTTACAGGCTTTGTTTGAAAAATGAAAGGAGCTGATTGGTTTGTACTTTATCTCTCTCCAAGTATTGATACATATTCCACAGTGTGTGTTGTTTCATTTTTATCTTTAAATTTATAGAACTGTCAGAATTGTTAAGAACTTGGAATTGTGACTGCTCAAGCTAAAATATTTCCAGAGCAACTAATATTCATGATTACATTGGCATCCATTAAATTCTGTAGAAATACCAAAGCTTTTCAGTGCAGGGCTGCTGATTCTGGGGAAGGATGCTCTGATACCCCTTTCCCACCAAGCATAGACCCGAAAAACCCAGGTCATTTGTTGGTGTGAATGGCAGGGCCGTCTTAACAGCAGTGTAAGCCCCTGGGCAAAGCAATGCACTGGGACCCCTACCCAGCTTTTAGTGGTAGGGGTGGGGAGTGCCAGGCCCAGCAACAGGGGAGTACAAAGGGTACACCCATCCCGGGCCCCGAGATACAAAGGGGACCAAATGTTCAAAGGAGTCACAAACTGGGGCAGCAGTGACTAAATTTAATTTACATGCTTGCCGCATACAATCCGTCCCTCTGTCTGATGTCCGTGCAACTTGCCTTAAAAAACCACAAGGAAGCAGGGCAGAGTGATCAACACCCACTCCCCGCAGCGACCTCTTTCCTGCCAACTCCTGTCCACTGGCAGAAACTGCATGCAGAGCTTGGAAGTTAGGGGAGAGAGGACCAGGGCCATCTATTCATAGGGGCATAATAGGCATATGCTCAGTGTCCCCCCGATTCTAAGGGAACAGGCTAGCAGTAAAAATCCCCCTCCCCCAAATTCCTCATTGGAGCTTGCAGCCGCCACCGATAGTACAGCTCCCACCTCCCCAAACAGGCTGGATGTTGCAGCCACAGTACTAGCAGTCAATAGAGCTTACACCTTTAAGCCCTATAGCCGCAGCAACTACAAACAATCAGGGATAGGTTGGGCACAGAACCAAGTACTTCCCAGGTGAGCACTGCTCCTTTAAAGTCACGCCCATTTTTATGTGGGGGCGGGGCTTGGCGGGCCACGATCGTAAGGGGGAAGCAGGGGTGGACCTGGCCCAAAGGTGAAAGACTCAAAATTACTACCCAGCTCCCAAGCCTGAGTCCCCCTCTCCTGTGGGCATCGTTGACACTGGGCTATAAAACAGCATGGTAAACTCTCATACCCAGGAAGCACAGCATCCTGAGCCAGCAAGCAGGAGACCCACGGCCAGCCTGTGAGAAGCACCACTGAGTGAAGACAGGAGTAGAGAGCAGGTAAGTGACAAGAGAAAGGTTGGGGGGAGGGGGAGCATGGGACTGAGTCTGTATGAGATCCTGGCATATGGGATCCAAGCGGTCGTAATACAGATGCCAGGATCCTGCTACAGGAAAGACTGACAGGGGTGAGTAAGGGGTGTTCTCCCCTCTCCCCACACCCTAACCCAGTGGCAAACACAGGATTTGCATGGGGGGGTTTCCAGAACTGGGCGGAGCCGATCACGGGGGTGGGGACTGAGGTGACCCAGTATATGCTGGGTCCATAAAACTAGTGTGTCTGTGTGTGTGTGTATATATATATATATATATATATATATATATATATAAAAATATATTATAAGGGCACGGTCGTGCCCTTATATTAAGGCTGAATCGAACAAACGGAATTCTCCCATAGGGAACTTCTGAGATGGTGGCATGGTGTTTGAGGGGCTACACCTCAAAACTGATTGGACGTACTGAGCTGAAATTTGGCATGGACGCGTAGAATCGTCACCCGCTGCTGCAAGCCAAATTTCAGGGCAAAATAATAAAAAATGAGGAATTGGGAGTAAGCTAAAGTTCCAACTGTCAGTTTTTTTCTGCCACTCCCTCTGTGGCGTTTTGACAACGTTTTCCCATAGAGTGAATGAGGATTTTTTTGGGAAGGCATAACTCAGGATAGAGGACGAATTAAGACTTGGGGTTTGTTTTACTAGATAGAGTATGCCCCAGTGTAGTGCCTTTTGGGGTTGTGGTTTTTGAGAAAGTTATAGGGTTTTTTTAATTAAGAGAAATATGCCCCATTATAGAGATAGGGCATTTCAATTTGTTGCGCCTGCGCAGTGACCGCCAGCAGGGGGTGTACAGGGAGTAGCTCTGGCAGTTGGGCACGAGGAGACAGAGAGGGAAGGAGTCACGTGGAGCTGCAGGAGGACAGCCAGCGGTTCCCGGCGTGTGAGTTCATTGAGGTCCATGAAGCGGGAGGAGATCGCCGGAGCTGCGTAGCACTGGGTGAGTTCTGTCAGGCAGCCCCCCCGCTGTGTACCCAGCTTCCACTTGTCCCCCGCCTGTCCGGCCACCCTCCCTCCCGCTGTGTGCCCGGCCACCCGCCGGACCTTCCCTGGTGGCTGCCTGCGTCTCCTCCCCGCGTCTGTGGTGCGGCTGGCAGTAGGAGGCGTCTCGGGCAGCTGTGTCCGGCCACTCCTCCCTCCTCCTCCTCCTCCCGCTGTGTCCGGCCCTCCCTCTCTGCAGTATGCGGTATTTATCAAGGTCTCTATGGTCACCAGTCACCCCCCTCGCCCTCCCTCCCTGCTGTGTCCCCCCCCCCCTTGCCCTCCCTGCTGTGTCCCCCCCCTGCCCTGTCTGCTGTGTGTGTCCCCCCCCGCTCTCCCTGCAGTGTATCGCCCCCCCTGCAGTGTGCCCCCCCTGCAGTGTGCCCCCCCTCCTCCCTGCAGTGTGTCCCCGCCCGCCCTCCCTGCTGTGTGGCCGTCCGCCCCCCCCCTGCCACGTCCCCCCCTCCCTGCTATGTGTCTGTCCGTCCCCCCGCCCTGCTGTGTGTCCTTCCATACCCCGCCGCCCTCCCTGCTGTGTGTCCCCCCCGCCGCCCTCCCTGCTGTGTAAACCCCCTCGCCCTCCCTGCTGTGTGCCCCCCCCCTCCCCCCCCCCTGCTGTGTGTCCGGCCACCCCCCCTCCTCCCGCTGTGTCCGGCCACCCCCCCCTCCTCCCGCTGTGTCCGGCCATCCCTCCTCCCGCTGTGTCCGGCCACCCCCCCTCCTCCCGCTGTGTCCGGCCACCCCCCCTCCTCCTCCCTGCTGTGTGTCTGTTCTCCACCCGCCCTCCCTGCTGTGTGTCCGTCCCCCCCCCGCCCTCCCTGCTGCGTGTGTGTCCCCCCCCCCCCGCTGTGTGTCCGTCCCCCCCGCCCTCCCTGCAGCGCCTGACACACGCACACGCATATGCAGCGCCTGACACACACACACAGACGCAGCACCAGACACTCACACGGACCTGACACACACGCACACACTCACACGCAGCGCCTGACACACACAGACACGCAGCGCCTGACACACGCAGCGCCTGACACACACAGACACGCAGCGCCTGACACACAGACACGCAGCGCCTGACACACACAGACACGCAGCGCCTGACACACACAGACACGCAGCGCCTGAGACACGCAGCGCCTGACACACAGACACGCAGCGCCTGACACACACACACTCATGCACCTGACACACACACACTCACGCACCTGACACATGCACACGCAGCACCTGACACACACGCACACGCAGCACCTGACACACATGCAGCACCTGACACACACGCAGCACCTGACACACGCACACGCAGCACCTGACACACACGCAGCACCTGACACACACGCAGCACCTGACACACACGCATCACCTGACACTCACACGCACCTGACACTCACACTCACGCACCTGACACTCACACGCAGCACCTGACACACACACAGACACGCAGCACCTGACACACACACACACACGCAGCACCTGACACACACACACACAGCACCTGACACACAGACATGCAGCGCCTGACACACACACACACACGCAGCACCTGACACACACACACGTAGCACCTGACGCAGACACGCAGCACCTGACACACACACGCAGACACGCAGCACCTGACACAGACACGCAGCACCTGGCACACACACACATACGCAGCACCTGACACACACACACACACACACGCAGCACCTGACACAGACATGCAGCGCCTGACACACACACGCAGACATGCTGCACCTGACACACACATGCAGCACCTGACAGACACACACACACACACACACACACACACACACACATGCAGCACCTGACACACCCACACACACAGACATGCAGCACCTGACACACCCACACACACACGCAGCTCCTGACACACATACATACATGTGGCATTTAACGCACACATGCACAGCACCTGACACACAATCATATACACTCAGAGCACCTAACACACACATACACTCGCAGCACCTCACACACACTCGTATACACACGCAGCACCTGCCACTCACACATATATACACATGCAGCACCTGCCACTCCCACATACATGAACAGCACCTAACACACACATATATACATGCAGCACCTGACACACACATACACGCGCAGCACCTGACAGTCACACACATACAGATGCGACACAAACACATACACGCTCAACACCTGACACCCACGTGGCAGCTGACGCATACAAATGCAGCACCTGAGATACACACATATACACGTGCAGCACCTGAGACACACACATACACGTACAGCACCTGACACACGCACACACACACACACATGTATGTACATGCGCGGCTCCAGGCACACACATACGTACGTACACACGCGGAATTTAACACACACACACACACATACACGTGCGGCACCTGACACGTATGTACGTACGTACGTACATACGTACACGTGTGGCACCTGACACACACACATGTATGGACACGCATGGCTCCTGACACACACACACACACACACACGCGTGGCTCCTGACACACACACATGTACGAACAGGCGCGGCTCCTGGCACACACACACGTATGTATACGCACGGCACCTGACACCTACACGTATGTACGTATACGCACGGCTCCTGACACCCACACGCATGTACACACGCGGCTCCTGGCACACACACACACACGTACGTACACGCGCGGCACCTGACACACGCCTGTACGTACACACATGCACAGCACCTGACATACACACATGTAGGTACGCGCCACCTGACACACACACACGTACACGCACGACAACTGACACACACATACGTACACGCACGGCACTGACACGTATGTACGCGCACGGCACCTGACACTCACGTACATACTAGTGATGAGTGGGTTCGGTTCGTCGGAATCCGAACCCCCCGAACTTCACCCATTTTACACGGGTCCGAGGCAGGTTCGAACCTTCCCGCCTTGCTCGGCTAGCCCGAGAGTGCACAAACGTCATCATCCCGCTGTCGGATTCTCGCGAGATTCGGATGTCTGCATTCGTGGAAAGGGGTCCCATGTGTAAACATGGGACCCCTTTCAGTCCGTCTGGTCCGGGTGTTCGGTTTGTTGTTTTGCCAAGTACGTGGATTTAATCTGGAACCTGGATCAGGTGAGTATAATTATCTTTTATTTTCAGGTACCCGTGGATTCTACTTGGAGAAGAGGACCGACTGCTTCATGTCAACATAGGTAAGTATGTGTGTGTCGGCAGGTGTGAAATAAAGTTATACTTTCACTGTGTCTGTGTCCTGTTTTTATTTGGGTATTTTTTCCCCAGTAGAACTACAAGTACCAGCGGGCCCGTTTTTCTCCTGCATGCTGGTACTTGTGGTTCTCCAAGTACCAGCTTGCGGGGGAGGCTTGCTGGGACTTGTAGTACTACTATAAAAAACAATATTCTTTAAATTTTCTCAAGGCTATCAGCCTCCCATCCGCAGCCCTTGGATGGGGGGGACAGCCTCGGGCTTCACCCCTGGCCCTTGGGTGGCTGGGGGGGACGACCCCTTGATTGAAGGGGTCCCCACTCCCCCAGGGTACCCCGGCCAGGGGTGACTAGTTGGATATTTAATGCCACGGCCGCAGGGCACTGTATATAAGTGACCCCCGGCTGTGGCATTATCTGTCCAGCTAGTGGAGCCCGATGCTGGTGTAAAAAATACGGGGGACCCCTACTCTTTTTGTCCCCCGTATTTTTTTGCTCCAGCACCAGGCGCAGAGCCCGGTGCTGGTTTTAAAAATACGGGGGATCCCCTGTCCGTTTTCCCCCCGGATTTTTAGAACCAGGACTGGCTCGAAGAGCCCGAGGCTGGTTATGCTTTGGAGGGGGGACCCACGCAATATTTTTTTCGGGTTTTTCACATTCTATTTAAAAAATAAATAATATTTTAAAAAATATATAAATAATACTTGTGCCTCCAAAAAAGACAAACCAAGTACCTAATCCCTTCTAATATAAAAAGATATGCTATTACCAAAAAAAAAAAACAGCAAAAAAAAACATGTTTTTAATTTTTTTTTATTAGATTCCGCCAGCAAAGTGTGGCGGAATGAAAATTACGAATTTACTGTTTAAAAGCACTGTTGTCGAATTTACAAACTTCAATTGAATATACTTTTGTCGAATTGCCGCATTTGTACCATTGCAGAAAAGTCGAATTTGTCAAATGTCGAATTTTAAAGTCGAATTTTGAAAGCCTGTAAGAATAGGCTCCGCCCCCTTCTTCACATCAGCCGTCCCCTTCTACCCCTGTACCTTGCTCTCTCCCGTCTGTAGGACTAGGCCCTGCCCCCTTCTTACCCTCCTGTGACTGCTCTCTCCTGACAAGTGGACCAGGCCTGCCCCCTACACGCTGCTGGTGTCTTCATTGTTACTTGGTCTGGAGCTCCGTTGGGGAGAGAACTCACGTGAGCTCAAAAAGAAGGAGGAACTGGGATGTTTTAATTTTATTGTGAGTAGTGTAGTGTGGTGATGTAGTATGTTGTATGGGGGGTATAGTGTAATTATGAAGTGCAGCATATGGGAGGGCTGTAGCATAGTGATGTAGTGTGGCATATGGGGGGTGGTAGCGCATAGGCGTGCGTACAGGGGGTGCCTGGTGCGCACAGGCACTCCCTAATGTTCAGCACCGCTGCACGCCACGCTTGCTGTAGCACAGTGATCGCTGAGTGTGTGATCGGTGGAGCCTAGCCTGCAGCTCATTTCCGTACCTCCCACCACCGCTGCACCCGCCCCCCCTCTGCCTGCTGCTAATACTATGCTGAGTGCATTCGTCAGCGGCCTCACTGGGGGGACTGGCGTCACCTTGCAATGTGACGTGGTGATGTCCGCCCATGCTCTCCTCCCGCCCACCTGTGCTTTCCTCCCGCTGCGGTCTCTCAGTCCTAGTGTGCAGCGGCCGCCACACCACTGGCAGTGTTCCTTGAGGAGGGACTGGGAGCTGCTGGCAGACACATTCTGCTGAGACTTACTTGTCAGTGCGGGTTCCGGACGGCAGGCGGCGGGTGGGAGGGCAGACGGGGAGCAGGTGTCACAAGGAGTGTGTGGGTAACTAATTCACAATACTTCCGCTCAACATGGCACTGCTGGTCCTTCATCTCCCATGTCTCTTCACCAGGTGGCGGGCGGCCCGGAAATTAAGTGATGTGTTGTGCAGCAGTCAGTGTGAAGTGACTGTGAGTAACACTGGTGGTGCTGATGATGCTGCTGCAGAATCGGGAAGCAATTAATTCATAAATATAATGTACTCTATCAGTGTATTATACATACATAAACATGTACATACGTGTATTTGTGTATACATGTATATGCATGTATATACATGTGTGTGTGCATATATATATATATATATATATATGTATAAAAATAAGACTTGGGGTTTGTTTTATTAGATAGAGCATGTCCCAGTGAAGTGCCTTTTGGGGTTGTGGTTTTTCAGAAAGTTACAGGTTTTTTTTAATTAAGAGAAATATGCCCCATTATAGAGATAGGGCATTTCAATTTGTTGCGCCTGCGCAGTGGCCGCCAGCAGGGGGTGTACTAGAGGGCCATCACTTGAGAGCCGCAATATGGCCGCCTTCTCCCCGGTTATTCTGTAAATAGGAAAATAACCTCACAGGTTCACATAGGGCAGAGTTGCCACTACTAGTGCAGGGCTGTAACGTACATTACTAAGGAAAAGCCATATACTTAAGCGGCACGGTGACCTCACCCCTCTCAGAGACACCAGGGTGCAGCACACTGTATGGGGTACACTTGGTACACACACCTGTTAGCTCAGGGCAGCACTATAGGACCCTCCTGTAATGCTGTGCTGGCGGCGTGTAGTGATCAGGGCACTGGGAGACTGGCTGGCTGGTCTCCGTCTCTGCTGCCTATAGAACTTCCACCTCTGTTATATATCAGGGCTGCTCTCCTGTGTTCTCTTCCTCTCCTACCTCACACTGGAACTGGCCGCCCAGAGAACGAGAGGGCAGCGGCTGACATCAGAGAGGGTGCAGCAGTCTGTGTGGGCAGAGCCCCTCACAGCAAGGTGTCCTTATGCTGTGCCCCGTGTAATCACTGTGATCCATACAGACTCTCACCCTGGTATGCTCTCTATTTATTATTTATTTTTTTGCACTGCGGCATGCTCGAGGGAAGGGAGCAGGCACCCCCCACCCCACCGCCACTACTCCTCCGCCAGCATCACTGCCGAGCCGGTCAGTGTTCCGGCGGCAATGAGCAGTAGGCAGCCACCAGCAACAACAGTCAGGAAGCTGTTACTCCCGGCAGCAGTAGCGTCAAGCTGCAATTCAGCCAGTGGCACGATGTTCTGGGAGACAGTGGCAGCACAGGGAAGCAGTACCCCCTCCAATCGCAGCACCAACCAGGAGACTGAGGCAGCAACCCGCCCCCAGCAGCAGCACCACCCTGATGATAGGTAAGATGCATTTTGGTGTCACAAGAAGGTGGCCGGAGTAGTGGCTGGCTGTGGTCACACCCCGGGGAAAAGTGATAGTGATTTCAGTGTTCCCTTGCGCGGGGATTGGATGTGTAGATGTATGGAGGCTATGTATGTATAGATGTGAGTGGAAGTGGTTGGATGTATGAGAGCGGCAGTGTGCGGATGTATGAGAGCGGCAGTGTGCGGATGTATGAGAGCGGCAGTGTGCGGATGTATGAGAGCGGCAATGTACGGCTGTATAACTGCGTCGGTGTGCGGCTGTATGAGTGCGATGGTGTGCGGCTGTATGCGTGTGGTGGTGTGCGGCGGTGTGTGGATGTATGAGAGCGGCAGTGTGCGGCTGTAAGAGTGCGGCAGTGTGCGGCTGTAAGAGTGCGGCAGTGTGCGGCTGTAAGAGTGCTGCAGTGTGCTGATGTATGAGAGCGGCAGTGTGCAGATGTATGAGAGCGGCAGTGTACGGCTGTATAACTGCGTCGGTGTGCGGCTGTATGAGAGCAGCAGTGTGCGGATGTATGAGAGCGGGGTTGTACGGCTGTATGAGAGCGACAGTGTACGGCTGTATGAGAGCGGCAGTGTACGGCTGTATGAGAGCGGCAGTGTGCGGCTGTATGAGTGCGGCAGTGTGCGGATGTATGAAAGCGGCAGTGTACGGCTGTATAACTGCGTCGGTGTGTGGATGTATGAGTGCGGTGGTGTGTGGATGTATGAGTGCGGTGGTGTGTGGATGTATGAGTGCGGTGGTGTGTGGCTGTATGAGTGCGGTGCTGTGTGGCTGTATGAGTGCGGTGGTGTGCGGCTGTATAACTGCGGCGGTGTGCGGCTGTATGAGTGCGATGGTGTGCGGCTGTATGCGTGCGATGGTGTGCGGCTGTATGCGTGTGGTGGTGTGCGGCGGTGTGTGGATGTATGAGAGCGGCAGTAAGAGTGCGGCAGTGTGCGGATGTATGAGAGCGGCAGTGTGCGGATGTATGAGAGCGGCAGTGTACGGCTGTATAACTGCGTCGGTGTGCGGCTGTATGAGAGCAGCAGTGTGCGTATGTATGAGAGCGGGGTTGTACGGCTGTATGAGAGCGGCAGTGTACGGCTGTATGAGAGCGGCAGTGTACGGCTGTATGAGAGCGGCAGTGTACGGCTGTATGAGAGCGGCAGTGTGCGGCTGTATGAGAGCGGCAGTGTGCGGCTGTATGAGTGCGGCAGTGTGCGGATGTATGAGAGCGGCGGTGTACGGCTGTATGAGAGCGTCGGTGTGTGGATGTATGAGTGCGGTGGTGTGTGGATGTATGAGTGCGGTGGTGTGTGGATGTATGAGTGCGGTGGTGTGCGGCTGTATGAGTGCGGTGGTGTGCGGCTGTATGAGTGCGGTGGTGTGCGGCTGTATGAGTGCGGTGGTGTGCGGCTGTATGAGTGCGGTGGTGTGCGGCTGTATGAGTGCGGTGGTGTGCGGCTGTATGAGAGCGGGGTTGTACGGATGTATGAGAGCGGCAGTGTACGGCTGTATGAGAGCGGCAGTGTACGGCTGTATGAGAGCGGCAGTGTACGGCTGTATGAGAGCGGCAGTGTACGGCTGTATGAGAGCGGCAGTGTGCGGCTGTATGAGAGCGGCAGTGTGCGGCTGTATGAGTGCGGCAGTGTGCGGCTGTATGAGAGCGGCAGTGTACGGCTGTATGAGAGCGTCGGTGTGTGGATGTATGAGTGCGGTGGTGTGTGGATGTATGAGTGCGGTGGTGTGTGGATTTATGAGTGCGGTGGTGTGTGGATGTATGAGTGCGGTGGTGTGCGGCTGTATGAGTGCGGTGGTGTGCGGCTGTATGAGTGCGGTGGTGTGCGGCTGTATGAGAGCGGCAGTGTGCGGATGTATGAGAGCGGGGTTGTACGGATGTATGAGAGCGGCAGTGTATGGATGTATGAGAGCAGCAGTGTACAGTTGTGTGAGAGCGGCAGTGTGCGGATGTATGAGTGTGTCGTGTACGGATGTATGAGAGCGGCAGTGTATGGATGGCAGCGTCATAGGGAGGGATGTCGGAATGCTGTTATAGGATTCCTAATACAAAATGGAATCTGTATAGTGGGCGGGGCTGGCACCATGGCACCACGTTGGGCTTGATGGGCAGGTAGTGCGGCAAGCACACCCAAATTGGCGTCTGACGTCGCCCGCAGTCCACACTGTTGTGAGGAGCCAGTTAATTTTGCTGTGTAGTGCACTCACAGAGGACCTACCGCCCGTCCCCTCCTCACATCTGAGCAGCAGGTCAGGCTCTTATTTTCTTTTTAATCAGGAGAGGCCGAGTGAACTGTGAGCAGGGGGGCAGAGCTACATGGGACCCAGAGGGGCTGCTGTGCTGTCAGAGAGGGAGAGGAAGAGAGAGATGAAGCTACTGCAGATCCCCAGCTGATTGTGAGGTGCCGGGTTGAAGGGTGATGTGAACACCCTTCTCCCTCGCTGCAGCTGGGGACCGCATCTAGGCTTCCTCCATCGAGGGCATGCGGCGCAGCAGTGGGCAGCGTGTAATGAGTTTGTCTGACTCATTATACTGCTGCCTGTTGTGGACACCTCCGTCCGTACGGACTGGTGTACATGCCCAGCACAGAGGTGACAGTGTTGGTGGAAGTGCTGCCCAGCTCTGACCCTGCAGGCCTCCCTGATCTGGCTGCGGCCGCTGCTGCTGCGGCCCGAAACCCCTGCCGGTCCCCTCCATAGACTTCTGCCTGGCCAGCGCTGAGGTACTAGGGGTAGCCCAGCTGCACGAAGGGTATGTCTCTGGATTTCTCTCCGGCAGGGGAAGGCGACAGCGGCGGAGGAAGTGCTGCCCACCTCAGACACTGCAGGCCTCCCCGATCCAGCTGCGGCCACAGCTGATGCTGCCAGGACCCCCTGCTGGTCTCCTTTGTTGACTGCCGCATGGCCAGTGCTGAAGTACTGGGGGTAGGCCAGCTACGGGAAGAGTGTCTCTGCCTCGGGCTCTCTCTCTGTGGCAGGGGAAGGAAGGGCTGATTCTCTGGATCAACAGGGAGGGCTGGGCTGCAGGAACACAGCACTGGAAGAAACAGGAGGCCGAACTCATGACCAAAAAGTGAGCAGTGCAGTGATCAGCCCCCTGGTCTTTCCCTCTCTCTGGGTGCAGAGCTGTATTCTACAGAGAGAGCTGGGATGGGAAGAAGGGGAACGGCACCTGACACACACATACACGCGCAACACCTGACACACACACACACATACACGTGCGGCACCTTACACACACACACACACACACACACACACACACACGCGTAGCATCAGACACAATAAAATAAACATGCAGCACCAGACACACACATACACGCGCAACACCTGACACACACACATATACACATGCGGCACCTGACGCACACACGTAGCATCAGACACAATAAAATAAACATGCAGCACCTGACACATGCATATACACGCAGCACCTGACACATACATATACACGCAGCACCTGACACATACATATACACGCACACCATCAGACACACTAATATACACATGCAGCACCTGACACACACATACACACGCAGCACCTTACTCACACACACACATAGACACGTGCAGCACCTGACGCACACACATGTACACGCGCAGCACCTGACGCACACTCATGTACACGCGCAGCACCTAATGCACACTCATGTACACACACAGCACCTGACGCACACTCATGTACACGCACAGCACCTAATGCACACTCATGTACACGCGCAGCACCTGACGCACACTCATGTACACGCGCAGCACCTGACACAGACATACGTATTCATGCGCAGCACCAGACATACACTTGTACACACGCGGAGCACCTGATACTCACACACATATACACCCGCAACACCTGACACACACACACGTGCGGCAGCTGACGCATACACACGCACCATCAGACACACTCATGTATACACGCAGCACCTGACACACACATACATACACACACACACACACAGGACCTGACACACATGCACAGGCAGCACCTGACACCACGCACTCACACGTACAAGCAATGCATTTCACGCCTACCTCCAGCCTCAGTTACAGGCTGCTGCCGCCAACCCCCCTCCCTGCATCAGCTGCAAAGGCAGCAAAATATTTCGACCAAAGTCTAAAGGCCCATACACATTAAACGATGTCGCTCTGTGAGCGACATCGTCTAATGTTTCCCCCGGCCGGCGGCCGACTGTACACACTGAGCGATATGACCGCTCATATCACTCAGTGACGTCACGCCCCCGCCAGCCCTGCATGAAGGTCGTGGACGAAAGTCCACATCCTTCATGCATGCCCTACCGACAGCGACGATTGTTGCCGACCCGCGGGGCAGCGCATCGTTCGTCGCTGGTGGCATATACACTTAACGATAAAACGAGCGATGTCGCTCAAGAAGGGGGAAAATGAGCGACGTCGCTCATTAAATCGTTAAGTGTGTACGGACCTTAAACAATTCGGTTTGGTAAATAAAATTATTTTGCACAGAACAGTGATGTTATACGAACATTTTCATTAAACATTTAAAAAATCAAATGTTTATTCTTACAGTGAAATTTTACATTTCTGAATAAAAAAAATAAATTTAAAAAAAGCGATGAAATTCCATAGACAAAAAACCTTACGGTTTCACATGTCCCATTAAGGCTTCTTAGACATGATCGAAATTTCAGAAACCTGTTGTAACTCTTCCACTCAAACTCCAAAAAGCAATGAAATTCCGATCATTAAGGCTGACGCCTTAATGGACGTGTTCCTTGCGCAATACAGATATGGTATGCCATCACAGCCTGTGGGTAAGTGCAGATTCAGCACTCTCACAGAGTGAGATTGCTGTCACTCACACAATGGTGGAGCTGCTAATTCACAGATTTGTGTGCTCATTGGAATACACACATGCAGTCTATGCAACTGAAGGTCTGAGCGGAAGACAAAGCTGCTCAGATGAGGTATGAGTGTTGTTGATTGAAGGGAGGAGAGCGGTGTGGATGGGGGAACAGAAGTGTGTGGATAGAGGGAACACGAAGCAGCACTGATGGGGGGGGGGCAAAGAAACACGGGGTAATTCAGACCGCAGCAGCAGCGATCGCAGTCTGAATTAGTTTGTGAGGTGCGCACGTGCAATGGCTGCACTGCGCGTACGTACCCCAGGAGCCCAGTGAAATGCTATCAGCATCTCACTGGCTGCGATCACCCTGCCTGATTGATAGGCAGAGGGGGTTGCGGGGAAGGAGGGGGTGTGCAAACAGCGTTAGAATGCCATTGGCAGGGCATGGTCTGCACAACGGAGGCGTTTCCGGACCACTGGGGGGTGGGCTGTGGCGGTTATTTCCCTGCCAAGAGCGCAGGACCCACAAAATTTACCTTCAGGATGTCGGCTACATGAATGGGGTAAGAGTGGTGTGGATAGGGGGTAGATTAAGCAGCAAGTATGGGAAGGGAGACAGAGCGGTGCAGATGGGGGAAATGGTGCAGATGGGTTGAAAACACTGGCTTGGATGGGTAGAAAACTGGTGCAGATGGGAGAGAAGACAGTGTGCCATGTACTGGAGGAGACAGAGTGACGTTGAAGAGGGAAACACTGAGCAGCACAGAGAGAAGGAAACGGTGATACAGACAAGGCACAGGTGCGGAAAGATAGATGGTGCAGATAAGTTAGTACAGACTAGCACAGATGGGAGAACACAGCAGTAGGGATAGGGGAAGACAGCAGCATGGAGGTGTATAGGGGAAGCAAGTGTAGATGCATAGACAGTAGATGTGGTATTATAGTTTTAGCAATTAATCAAGATATTTTGAGGGAGCTAAATGTGTATACTAAGTGAGATGGATGTATGGAGTGAGAAGCTGTTGTAACACGGTGGGATTGTTGTGGTGACCGAATGGGATGGTTGTGGGCACTGTGTGGGATGGGAGCACCACAAAACTGCTCAGACCTTCAGTTGCATAGACTGCATGTGTGTATTCCAATGAGCACACAAATCTGTGAATTAGCAGCTCCACCATTGTGTGAGTGACAGCAATCTCACTCTGTGAGAGTGCTGAATCTGCACTTACCCACAGGCTGTGATGGCATACCATATCTGTATTGCGCAAGGAACACGTCCATTAAGGCGTCAGCCTTAATGATCGGAATTTCATTGCTTTTTTGAGTTTGAGTGGAAGAGTTACAACAGGTTTCTGAAATTTCGATCATGTCTAAGAAGCCTTAATGGGACATGTGAAACCGTAAGGTTTTTTGTCTATGGATATATATATATATATATATATATACACACACACATACATATACATAGCATATTAAACATGCATACATATATATATATATATATATATATATGTACACACACATACAGTACACATATATATACACATGTATGTATATATATATATCTATCATGTGTGTGTTTATATGTATGTATATACATGTGTATATATGTATGCACATGGATATATATGTACTATAATTAAAATAAAGTAAACTTTTATTGCACTTACAAGTGCCACCAGGAAGACAGCAGGCTGCAGAGGACGCTAGACAGCCATTAATAATACTCATGCAGCTAAAAAAAAAAAAAAAAAAAAATTTTTTTTTTAGTGGAGGGGGGTTTCTGGGTGCTCGGAAACCCCCCCTGGGTGCGCAACTGCTAACCACCTGCCCCCTCCTGCGGCCAAACCCTAACTTACCCCTTTGTGCCAAACCCTATCCCCCAGCCGGAGATGCATAAACTTAACTTCTGTCCCCACTGCCTAAACCTAACCCTCACTCCTCCACAGCCTACCCCCCCAGGGGTGCCTAACTCTAATCCACCCTCCCCACAGACTAACCCTAAGCTTCACCCCCCACCGCAGCCTATCCCTAACCCCTCAACCTAACTCCTAAACCTAACCTCCCTCCCCCAGGCCTAAACCTAAGAGTGCTGGTATACCTATGGTCGAGATTCCGTCTGTCGGTATGCTGGCATTATTCTCCTGGCCCATTCAGAGTTCTGGCTTCAGGATTCTAAATGGTGTTGGGATCCTGGCATCAGTATTTAGACTGCCAGGATACGGACAGACAGCATCTTGACCACATCCCGAGTCTGTAATATATATTTGGTCACTTATTAGATCATGAAATATGTGTCTGAAGGAGACAAAGCGGGGAGGTGACTGACATGAAAGAGCAGTCTCAATTGTGCTCAAATGCCAAACACCAATAATCTAGAAAACCAGCAGTGCTATATAGCAGGATCTCAGGAGATTGTCTTTCCCTGCAGAAAATAAGATCATCACACATGTGGTAATTCCAGAGTTTTTTGGTGAGCCCCCTTTTTTTTTAAATCATCTGAAATCCTTTAGAGAGGTAATTAAGGACAGTTTGCATATTTTTTGCTGAAAGACTATGAACATGTGAAATGTAATTTTTTAATTATTTTTTATGGGAATAAAACATCTTTTTAAGGAGAATCTGGTTTTATAGACTTGTGCTATCATACTTAGAAGTTAAAAAGGATACACGTGTTACAATGTTTCTTTGTGGAGTACAGTGTTTTCTAAAAAAAATTTATTGTGACTTTGGAGTTTTAAAAACATGATAGAAGTACTGTGGGTATTGTTCATAAGGAGCAATAATGTAGGCCAGTGTTTTTCAACCACTGTGCCGTGGCACACTAGTGTGCCCTGAACAGTCTCCAGGTGTGCCGCCATAGATGCACAGCCAGGCCTGTCAGTGTTTTGCAGCTACTGAGGCCCTGAAACGATCAATACTGGTGGTTTTAATTGTTGCAGAGCCAATTCTAATTTTGGGCATGGTCAGTGTTGGGCTGTTCTGGCTTTCTTAGATGTGGCTCAGGAGTTACCTATGGAAAAGCTGTGTGCCACAAGTTGTAAAAGGTTGAAAATCTCTGCTGTAAGCATTATGTATAAGGGGCACTACTATGTGGTGTAATGTGAATAAGCTTGTGCTACTGTGTGGTGTAATTTGAATAGTGGGTACTATTGTGTGACCATGCCCCTTCAACGGGAGACCACACACCTTTTTGTTGTGTGCACTAACCCTTTATCAAAAATGGGAGAGAGGGGGCACATTTATAGTTTGCAGGGAGGCACCGAACACCCTGGCACCAGCCCTGACCAGCACTATCTCTCTGCACTGCTGACTGCAGATGGCCTCCCCACCCCAGAGGCAGCCACAGCAGCTCTTCAACAAGAAGAGAAACAAGTGTATGTTAAGTTTATATTTATTTCATTTTCATTTTAATGAATGTGTGACTTAATTGTCTTCATTTTGGTGTTTCAGAGTGTCGGGCACAGTTTGCTGACTTGGTTTGTCTCTGGGAGCACTCGCAAACAGCAGGTGGCAGGCAGCAGCATGGTGCCAGTGCATGCAAATACCAGTCTGGGGCTCCCAGAAGCATGGCATGGCTATAACATATATTAGTACACACAGGGAGGGAGTATGTGGTTGTAGGGCCGAGGGTGTTTGGGGCCCCCAGAAACATCAGTGTGCCGGGCCCCAAGATTTATGTTGCCAGCCGTAGGGAGTGCTATAACATCCTGCTGGCAGTAGGGGGTGTTCTATCTTTTGCTCAGCATCTAGGATCTAGAGCAGTCATTTTTGCTAATTACGCTTTTACTGCAAAGATGGTGGGAGCTGGGGCAGGAGGGAGAACACTAAACTGTAGAAGGGGGCATTGGGCTGAATCAAGAAGCCCCGGTACATGACTTCCAGGGTTGTAGGCGATGTTTAATACTCAGGGGAGGGGTGGATAGAGGGGCGGGCTTAATGTTCATAATTTTCTGATGGGAGGGCAGCTTGCTTTACTGCAGATATTTTCAGTTACTGGAAATAGGGATAAAAAACTAGACAGTCCCATCTTTCAGGAAGTACTGGGGACTTGGGGATCAGAGTTCAGGAGCCAGTTAAATCCATCAACGAAAATATAAAACTGCATTTATAGAACTGGAGCAGGGACCAGCTGCTGGAAGGTTGATATCTCTTGTTCTGGGCATAGTAGAGACAAGCTGCCAGATTCCACCAAAAGGGGAGAGTCCCAGCTTTTGGTGTATACCCTTAGAAAAAACTGTAAGTCATACAGACCCCAAGATATCTTGAGAATAAGAGCAATTAAAAGGATCAGATGGGACTACTGCTTTGAAGCAGAATATCTCTGGTTTCTCATGGTCAATTTTCATAAATATATTACCCCTGGAAAAAGGGGACCCTCAGCTATCAGCCTAGGGCCCTTATACTCCAGGGTCCCTTGGGCAAGTGCCCTTTGAGCCCATAAGAACAGATGGCCCTGGTGAATGGGTCTACTCAGGTTTTGTGCCCTGGCTCTGGGATCCTTGTTTTTCTTGGGTCTTTTGCAGTGTTAAAGGGTGTTCCCAGTTACTGTACCTGGGATATATTAAAAGGAGATAAATGAGCTCCTTTTATATGTAAAAAACAAAACAAAAACCTTTTCCACCAATGGGCCTGGGGAAAACCCTGGTCGTGACCAAAGTTGCGGAGCCATTGCACATAACCCAGGAAGACCCATTCACACTGACAAATGACTTGGGTTTTTTCCAGGTCTTTTGCCTTAGTATGAAAGGGGTATCAACACAGTTTGAAACTGTGTTCTTTATCACAGCATGGACCCAGGAATTTGGTGTGAAAGGGGAATTATTTTGCAGGTCACCCTGGAGACTCCATCACTGCCTTAACCTGCCTGTCTCTTTTTACTTTTTAAAAGGATATTCGTAGTATACCAGTGTGTTTGGCTGTGAAATTCAGAAGCAGTAAAGTGGACAATTTTTAAATAAATAAATTATTCATTAGAGGAATTGCCTATTTATTTTAGTGTGGTTTCTACATAATAGAAAACATATTCAAACCCATAGAGTATTGTAATGAATGGTAAAGGCTTCATTTAGCAATGTCAGTGACATATTTACAGTACATAAGCCCTCATTCCGAGTTGATCGGTCGCAAGGCGAATTTAGCAGAGTTACACGCGCTAAGCCGCCGCCTACTGGGAGTGTATCTTAGCATCTTAAAATTGCGACCGATGTATTCGCAATATTGCGAGCACAAACTACTTAGCAGTTTTAGAGTAGCTCCAGACTTACTCTGCCTGTGCGATCAGTTCAGTGCTTGTCGTTCCTGGTTTGACGTCACAAACACACCCAGCGTTCGCCCAACCACTCCCCCGTTTCTCCGGCCACTCCTGCGTTTTTTCCGGAAACGGTAGCGTTTTCAGCCACACGCCCATAAAACGCCGTGTTTCCGCCCAGTAACACCCATTTCCTGTCAATCACATTACGTTCGCCGGAGCGATGAGAAAGCCGTGAGTAAAAATACTTTCTTCATAGCAAAGATACTTGGCGCAGTCGCAGTGCGAATATTGCGCATGCGCACTAAGCGGAATTTCACTGCGATGCGATGAAAAATACCGAGCGAACGACTCGGAATGAGAGCCATGGTTTGTATAATTCTGTGCTATAACTCCTTTTTTTTTTTTTGTAACTTTTGTCCATATTGCAAATGACAATGTGTTTTCTAAGCAGTGTGGACAGTGTAATGGTTAGCATTATGCCTCACAGCACTGAGGACATGGGTTTAATTCCCACCACAGCCCTAAAGTGGAGGTGCTACATGACTGAAATCCTAAAAAAACTGCGAATTGTGATAAGAATATCCCAATTGGTAAGTATCTACTTTATATTTATACAATGAATATAAGATGGGGAGACATTGTGCAAAGTCATAGGAATTCAAGATGGCAGCTGTAATTCAAAATGGTGTCATATTCTGGAAATGTTTGCTATTTTCTTACTATTCATCACACAAAAGTGTGTTTGGTGGCAATTTCAATGTTTTTTGGTCAACAATTTCTTTTTTAATATCAGAAATATGCTTAAAATCATGATAGGAGAATTATTAATGTAGTTTTGTTGCTTATATTGAGTAAAATGAAAGAAATTGATAAATAAAAAAAATTATATTTATTGATGCCTAATTATACAAGATATAAAAAAAAACCAAATATTACATTTAAAGTTATAGAATTTAAAAACTTCAGATTATATTATGTCATTTGTCACATTCATTTTTGCAGTTGCACAATAATGAGTAAGATAGTCCAACCTTTCTACAGCCACAATTATTTTTACAAATTTTGCACATATTTTATTAACTCTTTACAAGATCTGCAATCTCTCACAACTCTGACCATTTTATTTTCCATGATAAATCATCCAACCACCATCCCCATTCATTCCAGTTCGTTTACGTGATTGTACATTAAATCAAAGCAGCTGTGATATCATGAGTGATGGTTGAGTAACAACTTCATTGGCTTCAATATTTGCTCCATATAACAGCATATTTACTATAGCAAGCAGGGAGCATGGTACAGACTTACACTGGGATTGATTATCAAAGTCACTGTTGAATGATTTCGTATGTTGAAGCATGTCTTTTCTTACCATTTTCGCAAGTGTATCTTCATCGTGATCATCTTTACATGCTTGCAACATGGCGTCACCAACAGTTTTGTCATATGCTAAAATATACTCTCTACCAGACATGCAAGCCGTCATTGTATGGGAAGTGTGCAAGAATCCTCTGTTGTAAACGTGAAGTGTGTACATCAGGCATACATAATTGCTCATCTGTTCCTATAAGCTGGGTTAATCGCTAATTATACATTTTTGTCAGGAAACTCATCTTAAAAACTGGTGACTGTCATTTGAATCTTTCATACGTTTCTCCATGAAATTTACCAATTCTGCACGCTGACATATTTTTTTCTTGCATTTCATTACTCCGAGACTGCTCCGTTTTGCAATTAGAACACTATTCCCTTGTTCGATGGCGCACTTTCTCACCTTTTGGTATACATGCAGCATAGTCACAGTAAACAGCTAATCCTTATTTGTTGCATACCATCACAAAAGAAGCACGCATCTGTAAAAGTTGATAATCGATTATGACGTCCATGCAATATTGATGGCACGTCTTCATTCTTTCCTTCAGAAAGTTTCCGTTTTTTGGCTCTTTCACATATTGTCGAATTATATTTTAATGCACACTTTTTGTGCCACTTAGCTTGTCTTTTCAAAAATGTATCTTCTATTCCACTGTGGTCTTCATCAAACATCTTTGTATTAATATTCATTGGTAAAGCATTAATACTGTCAAAGTTGCATAAGTTTTTCGCAAGTGTTGCATATCCAGTGTTATGTGAAGCCACATTAATATTATTTGCAGGACAGATAAGATTGTCATCACTTGGGTTTTTTCACAGTATACAAATTGTCACACTCAGAACCTATTTGCTGCTGCTTAGCCATATTTAGTGTTTCACCTTCATCTTCTCAAACCTGAAACACCATAAACACGGCATATTATACCAAAAAAGGCCGAAGTTCATTGTTTTATAAAGTAGAATCTCTAACTCTGAAGTTGCGATAAGACCAGCCACTTGCACATAGGAAGGCCATCAATATGTCCTCATGTACTGATTCTTAGCCTATTTTTAACATGAAAAATGACATCCTTGACCGGAAAAACATATACATTATTACCAAACACTCTCATGTACTGTATGATGGATTAAGAAAGTGAAATGACAATCCCAATATGTGACACCATTTTGGATTACAGTCAACATATTGAATTCACCTCACTTTGGGTGATGCCTCCCCATCTTAATTGCATTGTATATTCATAAGCTGCATTCCTACAAAAGGGGATATTCTTATCACAATTTGCATTTTTTTTTATACCTAGCACCTCTACTGCTGTGTGGAGATTGTATATTCTCCCCATGCTTGCATGGGATTCCTCTGAGTACTCCAGTTTCCTCCCACAGTCAAAAAATAAACTAATTCCTGACAGAAGAATGAACCCTAGTGTGTTTGTGGCAGGCTAGATGGATCAAGTGATTCTTACCTACCATCAAACTCTATGTTTCTATGTAAGCCATTTTTTATTGTCTTTATGTCTGTGCAATCTTTTCACTTGTAATGTAGCATTTTTCATGCTTACTTTTTTCTAGCAAAATGAATATACATATACTCCTAATGACCATAACAGAATTTTTTTTTATTGTTATTATATAAATGGTATTAGTTTACGCAACAATTAATATTGTAGCTCTGTCGGTTCACACAACTACTGTATAAATTCTGCCACACATGAAAAAAGAAAAAAATCAGTCACAGAGCATAAACTACAAATACATATGCTCATTGTAAGCCAATTGGAGAGCAGCAATTAAGACACACAAGTAAGGTATTTGGATCACTTCTTTCATCCAGATTCAAGATGCATTTGTTTGCCAAGTTGTATCTTGTCTGACTAAGGTACTGTAGACTGAAATTGTCTATTCTTTTCTGGAATCACTTAAATAAAGCAAGATCTTCCCTACTTACAGTACAGTATGTAGAGAAGCATCTTGTAGGATTGAGAAATACAATTATGTCCCAATACCATTTGTAAAGACTAAAAAAATGCTGCTTTAAGTTCTGATGCAAAATCACTGCACATCATATTTTTTTTAAACTATCATGGTTCAGTATATTTCCCACAAAGTAGTGTATTCAGCAATGAGCACAGTCATTAGACAATTAGTGAAAAACAAACTGTAGAGGATCAGTATGGAATTAGAGAAAAGACAACTCCAAATGAATATTCTTTTTAAGTATAGACAAAACAAGGAGAATGAAAACTAAACAATAATTGCACGTTTGATAATATGTTTAAGATGCCAATGGAGACAAAGGAATTAAAGTAATACTCAGAATCAGAATCAGCTTTATTGGCCAGGTATACTTGCGTATACTAGGAATTTGTCTTCGGTTTGCTATACAACAGCCAAGTAGGTAACAGGTAAGCAGGTGTGTGTGTGTGTGGGTGGGGGGGGGGGGAGTAAAGTTACACAGGTAGGTATACCGTAGGGACACAAGTTAGTTACATGTACGTCTAGTCAGTCAATGTACAGGAGTTCAGCAGGCGGACCGCTTGGGGAAAGAAACTTTTGAGGCTTCTGGTGGATCTGGCGGGGACAGCCCTGTAAAGCCTGCCTGAAGGAAGCAAGTTAAACATGCTGTGGCCGGGGTGTAGCTGGTCTTTTACTATCTTCATTGGCCGCTTTTTAGCTCTGGACAAGTACAGGTCCTGGACTGAGGGAAGGTCGGCCCCGATGATCTTCTCTGCGGTACTGACCACCTTTTGGAACCTGCATATGTCCCTCGCGCTGGCGGAGCTGTACCATACGAGTATCGAGGAGCACAGTACCGACTCCACAATCGCGGAGTAGAAGAGGAGCAGAAGCTTCTGTGGGATGTTGAACTTCCTTAGTTGCCTGAGGAAGAACAACCTCTGCTGCGCTTTCCCAACAGTGGCGTCAGCATTGGACCCCCATTTAAGGTCCCTGGAGATTGTGGTCACTAGAAACTTGAAGGAGTCCACTAGCGTTACCACACTGTCAGCAATCGTTAGCGGAGGTGCACTAGATGACTTCTTCCTGAAGTCCACTATCATCTCGACTGTTGAGATAAGTGATAAATATTTACAGTGTCATTATGGTAAGCATTGTTGCCTTGCAGCACTGAGGTCATGAACTGAAATCCAGACTAAGGCCCTATATATTTGGAGTTTGTTCCTTCTCTCAGTATTTTCTTTGGTTTCCTCTGGTGTTCCAGTTAATCCACATAATCCAAAAACATACTGTTTAGTTAACAGGCTTTTGAGAAAATGTAAAAAGAAGAAGTGTGTGTGTGTGTGTGTGTGTGTGTGTGTGTGTGTGTGTGTGTTGGTGTGGTAGGAAACATAGACATATAGAATTTAGTGGCAGATAAGAACCACTTGGCCCATCTAGTCTGTCCCTTTTTTACAAATTTTTACCTCAAACCTTATTTGACCCTTTTTTCTTTGTAAGGATATCCTTATGTCTATCCCATACTGTTTAGTTAACAATCTTTCGACAAAATTTAAAAAACAAGTGTGTGTGTGTGTGTGTGTGTGTGTGTGTGTGTGTGTTGGCGTGGTAGGAAATATAGAAACATATAATTTGATGGCAGATAAGAACCACTTGGCCCATCTAGTCTGCCCCTTTTTTACCATATATTTACCTCAACCTTATTTGTACTTTTTTTTACTTTGCAAGGATATCCTTATGTCTATACCATGCATATTTAAATTGCTATACTATCTTAGACTTGACCACCTCTGATGGGAGGGTATTGCCCGTGTCCACTACCCTGTCTGTGAAATATTTTTTCCTCAAATTTCCATTAAACCTACCTTCATCCAGTTTCAGTGTATGTCCTCATGTTCTAATACTTCTCTTCATTTGAAGAATGTTTTCCTCCTGGACTTGATATATTTGAAACCCATGATACAGTATATTTGAAAGTTTCTATCATGTCCCCCCTTTCCATTCTCTGCTCCAAACTATACATACAGTATTGAGATTTTTTTAGTTTTTCTGGGTTAGTTTTGTGATGTAGGCCATGTACCATTTTAGTTGCCCTTCTTTGTATAGTCTCTAATGTATTAATATCCTTCTGAAGATATGACCTCCAAAAATGAACACAGTATTCTAGATAAGGCCACACCAATGATCTATACAGTGGCATTATTACTTTCTACTGCTGATTCCTCTCCCTATGCAGCCAAGCATCTGAATCACCTTCCTCATTGCTTTGTTACATTGCTTACCTGCCTTTATGTCACCTGAAATAATTACTCCTAGATCCCTTTCCTCCTCCATAGTTTCCAGTATAGTGCAATTAATACTACATTTAGCCTTTGTATTTTTGAGACCCAAGTGCATGATTTTGCATTTTTTGGCATTAAACTGTAACTGTTACACTCTTGACCAGTCCAGTAATCTACCTGGATCATCAATAATTAGTTGTACCCCTCCTGGTGTGTCTACCCCATTGCATACCTTTGTGTCATCTGCAAAAAGGCATACTGTCCCTTTAATGCCATTTGCAAAGTCACCAATAAAGATATGAAAGAGCACTGTTTCAAGTACCCATCCCTGGGGTAAGCCACTGGTAACATTTCCCTCCTGTAAATGCACTCCATTTAGTACAACTCTCTGTTTTCTATCCCGCAACAAAGATATTGTGCATTCAACCATCTTAGTATCCAGTCCCATGCTTTCAAGTTTATTTAGCAGTTTACGATTTGGGACAGTGACAAAAGCCTTACTAACGTCTAGATAAGTTAAATCTGTGGCCCCACCTTTATCTATTACTTTAGTCACCCAGTCAAAAAAATGTAATAAGGTTTGTTTGACATGATCTCCCCCCAGTGAATCCATGCTGTTTGGGATGCTGTTAATTGCTGGATTTGAGATAATCTACAACTCCTTCTTTTAAGAGTGGTTCCATCAATTTCCTTACTAATGATGTAAGCCTCACTGGTCGGTAGTTGCTTGCATCTTCTTGCTTCCACTTTTGTGCAGTGGGACTATGGTTGCTCTTTTCCAGTCCTCTGGAATTACTCCTGTAGCTGATGACTGGTTGAATAATTCTGTCAACGGTGCTAAAAGCACCCATTTAAGCTCTTTTAGCATCATTGGGTGTATCCCATCTAGCCCCATTGACTTATCTACTTTCAACTTTGAGAGTTCTATTAGGAACTTCTCCTATGCAAATGTACTTGTTTTATTTTTCTGAATATCCCTGCAACTTAATTGTGGCCCATTCCACTTTCTTTCAGTAGTGAATACTGAGCAAAAATAATTTTTAAGATTATCTATTATATTGTCTCCCTGTTATGCACACCAGTGCCTGCAGGAATGTACTGGTGTCTGAACTGTTATGCACACCAGTGCCTGCAGGAATGTACTGGTGTCTGAACTGTTATGCACACCAGTGCCTGCAGGAATGTACTGGTGTCTGAACGGATAGGGATGCAAAACAAATGAACTCACAGACAGACTGGGGAATATGACATTACGTACACAGAAGGTGATAGGGTAACAAAATAAACACAAAGTGAACAGAGAAGCCCAGAGGCTAAGAAACTGGGTGTCTCCCTAGTATTAGGAGTGCTCAGATGGAAAAAGCAAGATGTTGTGTTTTAATAAGTAGATAACCCGAAATGCTGTTGCTAAGGGCAACAGCAAAACCCTAAAGGGTTACCAACGGGTGTGGCAGTAAACTCCTTGGTCAGAGATGGAATGATAGACACAAGGAGAGTCTCCACAATCCTAATCCTCACTTGCAGTGCACAGGTTCAGTTTACTGCCACTAAACTGACACCTGAACACCTTGCACAGTGAGACAGGATTTAGGCAGGCAAGTCTGAGAATACAGCCGCAAACTTGCTAAGTTCACAGAGTAGCAAAAGAACCCCAGCAAGTTAAACGACTGACTCCAGTCTTACTGCTAGGTCTGGATTGGCAGAGTGTAGTACCAAATCCCCAGGCCTATTTGCAGTAAGCAACAACAAATACAAAGCTACACAGTACTGGCTAACTTTCAGGAACTAACTAACCAACAAAGATTCAGCAGCATCTGCTTAACCTGAGAAGAGGATTTATAAAGCAGGTGCTGTCCACGCCCCACTCAGACCTCACAGACTGTGAGCACAAAAACCAGCACCGGATCCCCTGCCGTGCACAGAGCCTGTAACCACTGCAAGCAAAAGACCCGAACCGGAGTATCAGCTGCGCTCAGGTTACTCCGCTAGCACTTGTCTCCCGGTTGCCATGACGACGTGGCAGCACAGGGCAGGAGACCCTAACAGTACCCCCCCTCTGACGAGGGGTCAAAGAACCCCTACCACCGGGTTTATCGGGGAACTGCGAGAAGAAAGAGCGTAACAGTCTGGGGGCATGAAGATCACAACTGCGCACCCACGACCGCTCCTCCGGGCCATACCCCTTCCAGTGCACCAAAAATGACAACCGACCCCGAACCATCTTGGAGTCAAGAATCCTTTCAACAACAAACTCCCTCTGGCCACGTATCAGAAGAGAGGAAGGTCTTCCACTGGAAGAAGGATTACTAATCGCCCGTTTTAAAAGGGAACAATGAAATGTTTTATTGATACCCAAAGAACGGGGCAGATCTAACTGAAATGCCACCGGATTGATAACCCTGGTGATCTTATAAGGGCCGATGAACCGGGGGCCTAACTTATGAGATGGCTGTCTCAACTTCAAATTCTTGGTAGACAACCCGACAAAGTCTCCTAATTTGAAGCTGCAGGGTCTTTTCCGCTTATCAAAAACCCATTTGGTCACTAATGACACAGACACAAGGGCTTTCTTCACTTTCCTCCAAATACCTCTAAGGACCGAAACCACAGAGGAACCACCAGGCGTGGAGTCCAGGGGGTCAAAAGAATTGGCCTTAGGATGATGCCCATACACACAAAGGAAGGGAGAGATCCCTGTAGCAGAGTGAGCCGCGTTGTTATAGGCAAACTCCGCCATGGACAGATGAGCAACCCAGTCAGTCTGACACTTGGAGACATAACACCTGAGGAACTGCTCCAAGGACTGGTTCACCCTTTCAGTCTGCCCATTAGATGTGGATGGTAGCCTGACGACAAGCTGACAGAAATCTGGAGTGCGGAACAAAATGCCCTCCAGAATTTGGCCACAAACTGGGATCCGCGGTCAGAGACCACATCAAGTGGTAACCCGTGGAGACGCACAACATGCAGCATAAATAATAAAGACAGGCGTCTGGCCGATGGCAGCCCAACCAGTGGAACGAAGTGCGCCATCTTCGAAAACCTGTCAACGACAACCCAGATGGCTGTCATCCCCGAGGATTTGGGCAAGTCCACCACAAAATCCATTGAAATGTGGGTCCATGGCTTAGATGGGATAGAGAGTGGATGTAATGGGCCAACAGGAACCCCTCTAGGAGTCTTATTTCGGGCACAGATGTCACATGCCCGAACCCACTGATCCACATCCTTAGCCACCGAGGGCCACCACACCGCCCTAGATAGCAACTCCCGAGTTCTGGCAATACCCGGGTGACCTGCCGACTTCTTGGCATGGAATTCCAGGAACACTCGCTGTCTTAACCTAGGAGGCACAAACAAAAGACCTACCGGAAGGTCTGGAGGAGCCTGCTCCTGTGCTCTAAGGACTAATGACAAGAGGTCCTGGGTAATGCCCACTTTAATACATGATGGGGACACAATTGGCAACGGCTCCTCGGTGGTCTCCTGGATTGGAGCAAAACTCCGCGAGAGCGCATCAGTCTTGATGTTTTTTGACCCAGGGTGATATGTTACAAAAAATTCAAGCGAGCAAAAAACAAAGCCCATCGTGCCTGCCTGGCATTGAGACGCTTCGCTGACTCTAAATATGCCAGATTCTTATGGTCGGTGAGAATTGAGACCACAAACTTAGCCCCCTCAAGCCAGTGTCTCCACTCCTCGAGTGCATCCTTAATAGCCAACAATTCCCGGTTACCCACGTCATAATTCATCTCGGCAGGCGAAAATTTACGGGAAAAGTAAGCACAGGGATGAAGGCGATTATCAGACACTCCCATCTGAGAGAGCACTGCCCCAATACCCATCTCAGAGGCATCCACCTCCACCACAAAAGGACGCTCTGGATCTGGGTGTCGCAGCACCTTGGCCGAGACAAATGCCCTTATGAGACGGGCAAAAGCCGCTTTAGCGTCACAAGACCAGTGAGCAACATCCGCCCCTTTCTTAGTGAGTGCCACCAAGGGCGCCACTATAGACGAAAATCCAGCGATAAATCGTCTATAAAAATTCGCAAAGCCCAGGAAACGCTGAAGCGCCTTCAAACTAGTGGGCTGCACCCAATCCAGGACTGCCTGTACCTTGGAACCCTCCATTTGGAAACCTTCTGGGGAGATAATATATCCTAGAAATGCGATTTGCTGAACTTCAAATTCGCACTTCTCCAGCTTTGCCCCAAGCCGGTGGTCTCTGAGTTTCTGGAGGACTAAGCGTACATGCTTCCGATGTTCCTCCAGGGAATGGGAGAAGATTAGGATGTCATCTAAGTATACAACTAAGAATCTATCCAAATATTCCCTGAGTACATCGTTCATGAAATCCTGGAAGACTGCCGGGGCATTACAGAGCCCAAAAGGCATCACCAAATATTCATAATGCCCTGAGTGGGTATTAAAGGCAGTCTTCCATTCATCCCCCTCTCTTATTCGGATTAGATTGTACGCTCCGCGTAGGTCAATCTTAGAAAAAATGGTGGCAGTAAGAAGCTGGTCAAACAAGACCGAAATGAGAGGCAGTGGATATGAGTTTTTAATCGTGATGCGGTTCAATTCCCTGAAGTCGATGCAGGGTCGCAACGAACCGTCCTTTTTACCCACGAAGAAGAACCCCGACCCAACTGGAGACTGTGAAGGTCTGATAAATCCCTTAGCCAAGTTCTCCTGAATGTACTCTGCCATAGCCTGAGTCTAAGGACGTGACAGGGAGTACAACCTGCTATTGGGAAGCTTAGCATTTGGCAACAAATCAATGGCACAGTCATAGGGGCGATGGGGAGGTAGTACCTCTGCAACTTTTTTGGAGAACACGTCCGCAAAATCTGCATAACACCCTGGCAATCCTGGCAAACTTAGCTGCGAGAGCCTGACTGGAAGGCTCAAGCAACTCCTGAAACAATCAGTACCCCAACTAAGAATCTCCCCAGAGACCCAGTCAAATTGAGGATTGTGGGCCCTTAACCAGGGTAACCCCAACACCAATGGGGCAAAAGTATAGACAGTCACATAAAAGGACAATTTTTCAGAGTGTGTGGCTCCAATAAACAAAGAAATCTGGCTAGTGCAAAAGGTAATTTTACCTTGGGATAATGGTTCCCCGTTTAACCCACAAATCTCAATTTCCGATGCCAAGGGTACTAAGGGAACAGAGTGTTTCACGGCGAATTTGTGGTCCATAAAAACCCCGTCGGCCCCACTGTCCACAAAGGCCTCAGTCTTGACAGTTTGACCGAGGATCTTCAAGGTCACCGGAATGATAAAAGTCTTCTTGGGAAATTCTGACTTCTGGCCTGACAGGATATTTCCCATCACCCTCAGGCCCTGAAGTTTTCCGGCTTTTCTGGGCATGATACTACCACATGACCTTTATTCCCACAGTACAAACACAACCCCTGCTGTCTCCTCCGCGTCTTCTCACGCGAGGAGAGGCGGGTAGCCCCAATCTGCATAGGCTCCTCGGAAAATTCCTCAGAGTCTGAGGTTCCCTTGGGAAAGAAGGAAACCTCGGTCTTCCTTTCAAGCCTACGCTCTCTCAGCCGTCTATCCACCCGGATGGATAACTGCATGAGCTGATCCAAGCTATCAGGCAATGGATATTGTACCAGTTGGTCTTTTATCTGGTTAGAAAGACCTCTTCGGTACTGGTGTCTCAGGGCTGGGTCATTCCACTGGGTATCATGGGCCAACCTCCGAAACTCCGTACAGTAAACCTCAACTGGCCTTCGCCCTTGCTTAAGGATCGAAATCTGAGCCTCGGCTGAGGCCGTCTTGTCAGGGTCATCATACAACATGCCCAGTGCCGTAAAAAAAGCATCAACACTTTTAAGCGACGGACAGTCAGGCTGCAACCCATATGCCCAGACCTGTGGGTCTCCTTGTAGCAAGGAAATCACTATGCCCACCCGCTGAATCTTTGACCCAGAAGACTGAGGCCTAAGCCGGAAGTATAGCTTGCAGCTCTCCTTGAAACAAAAGAACTGCGAGCGATCTCCAGAAAAACGATCTGGGAGATTTACTTTCGGCTCCTTAACCCCTGAAGGTGCTGCTGCTGTGGGAGCTCCGCCAGCGGCCTGGGAGGTGTGCATTTTAATGGACAAATCATTAAATTGTCGAGTCAGGACCTGCACCTGATCGACCACCTGTTGCAACGTATTTTGAGGGGTATGCTCCATATTCCCACAAAATTTCAACAGGAGTATTAGGCTGCTGAATATGTTATGCACACCAGTGCCTGCAGGAATGTACTGGTGTCTGAACTGTTATGCACACCAGTGCCTGCAGGAATGTACTGGTGTCTGAACTGTTATGCACACCAGTGCCTGCAGGAATGTACTGGTGTCTGAACGGATAGGGATGCAAAACAAATGAACTCACAGACAGACTGGGGAATATGACATTACGTACACAGAAGGTGATAGGGTAACAAAATAAACACAAAGTGAACAGAGAAGCCCAGAGGCTAAGAAACTGGGTGTCTCCCCTAGTATTAGGAGTGCTCAGATGGAAAAAGCAAGATGTTGTGTTTTAATACGTAGAGAACCCGAAATGCTGTTGCTAAGGGCAACAGCAAAACCCTAAAGGGTTACCAACGGGTGTGGCAGTAAACTCCTTGGTCAGAGATGGAATGATAGACACAAGGAGAGTCTCCACAATCCTAATCCTCACTTGCAGTGCACAGGTTCAGCTTACTGCCACTAAACTGACACCTGAACACCTTGCACAGTGAGACAGGATTTAGGCAGGCAAGTCTGAGAATACAGCCGCAAACTTGCTAAGTTCACAGAGTAGCAAAAGAACCCCAGCAAGTTAAACGACTGACTCCAGTCTTACTGCTAGGTCTGGATTGGCAGAGTGTAGTACCAAATCCCCAGGCCTATTTGCAGTAAGCAACAACAAATACAAAGCTACACAGTACTGGCTAACTTTCAGGAACTAACTAACCAACAAAGATTCAGCAGCATCTGCTTAACCTGACAAGAGGGTTTATAAAGCAGGTGCTGTCCATGCCCCACTCAGACCTCACAGACTGTGAGCACAAAAACCAGCACCGGATCCCCTGCCGTGCACAGAGCCTGTAACCACTGCACAGCAAAAGACCCGAACCGGAGTATCAGCTGCGCTCAGGTTACTCCGCTAGCACTTGTCTCCCAGTTACCATGACGACGTGGCAGCACAGGGCAGGAGACCATAACACTCCCTCAACAATAATTCCAGTCTCTGTCTTTAGTATTTATTATTCTGCCTTTTGTTTTTATCATTTCACTTGTATACCTATGAAAAAAAAAGTTTTGCCTCCTTTTCCAACTGACTGGGCCATTTTATCCTCAGCTTGTGACTTTGCACATCTGATTACCTTCTTAGTCTCCTTTCTGTCTAACAAGATATTTCTCTTTGTCTTCATTATTTTTTGTCTGCTTATATTTCCTAAAAAACATATATTTTTTTTTCTTTTACAATACTTCTATTTCTTTCATAAACCACATGTCACAACTGAGGGCCTGAGCTGACGGGAGGCAGCCTCAGTTGTAGGGGCTGAGATGTACCGGAACCTGGGAGGTTGTTTCAGACCCCTGGACATGTAAGTAACATGAATAATAACTGCCCGAAGGCGTGACCACGACAACTTGGATAAAAGTCAATGATGTTTATTATGACAACTCCGCAACACAGCAGCAGTAAAAGAAAACGTAAAAGTCAGCAAAGAATAAATACAGTTCCTGGGTACTACAGGATGGCAGGAGCCACAGGGCACTGGTAGTGTGAGATAGTTCTTATGATCTTCTAGATGGAATGTCCTTACCAGGCCCGACTGTAGCAATGGAGATAACCCAGGATTGTGCCAGCTGGTGTTCCAGGAAAAGCTGGGTTGCTGAAGATAAAACAGCTGCTGTGGATACTGGCTGGAACCAGACTGTTGTTAGCACGGAGTGGATACTGGCTGGAACCAGTTAAATAATAAATGAACTTGGGAGCGATGAAATATGAACTGAAATGTAGAACTTGAGAGCGGATAAATAATAATACCGGTGGAGAGTGGTAAAGTGTAGAAAGGACACCGGCCCTTTAAGGGAAGCTGTACTCTGCTGGAAGCTGAGCTGGAAGCAGGTAATGTTGTAGCTGGAAACAGATGAATCCACAATGGATTGGAGAGTCAGGCTACACCGCAGGTGGAATGCTGGTGCGGGTCTCTATGGTGGAAGTCTTGAGACAGGAGCTGGAACCTGGAAGACAATCACAGGAGAGAGACAAACAGGAACTAGGTTTGACAACCAAAGCACTGACGCCTTCCTTGCTCAGGCACAGTGTATTTATACCTGCAGCAAGGAAGGGATTGGCTAGGCAATTATGCAGATTATCAATACTGAGAACAGATTGGTGGAAATGATCAGCTGACAGAATCCAAGATGGCTGCGCCCATGCAGACACTTGAAGGGAAGTTTGGTTTGTAATCCATGTGGTAATGAAAACAGTAATGGCGGCGCCGGCCACCGGAGACAGGAGGCGCCAGGCTGACAGATGCACATCCAACCACGCGGACACAGCGGAGGCCGCGGCTGACGTAATCGCCACTCAGACACTCTGCATGCAGAAGTTCAGGGACGGCGGCGGAGGCCGCGGGAGACGCCATGCCAGGTGTAATATGGCGTTTACTGTGACAGCGTCCCAGAGTGACAGGAGAGGATACAGGAATGTACACATCAGGATAACAGATGGGATCCGGTCCTGGAGTGCTGAGCCAGCCTTAGGAGGCATCTGATGGGTAAGAAATGGCGTCCAGATACCCGGATCGTGACAGCACCCCCCCCTTTAGGAGTGGCCCCAGGACACTTCTTTGGTTTTTGAGGAAACTTGGAATGGAATCTCCGGACCAAGGCAGGAGCATGGACATCAGAAGCATTGGTCCATGAACGTTCCTCAGGACCATAACCCTTCCAGTCAATAAGATATTGTAGTTGACCGTAACGGTGACGTGAGTCCAGGATCTTGGCCACTTCATACTCAACGCCTCGTTGAGTTTGGACTTTCGGAGTTGGAGGAAGTGAGGAATGAAACCGATTCAAGATCAGCGGTTTCAACAGGGAAACATGGAATGTCCTGGGTATTTTTAAGAAGGGAGGCAACTGGAGTCTGTAAGCAACAGGATTGATGATTTGTTCAATCTTGAAAGGACCGATATAGCGAGGTGCAAACTTCATACTGGGAACTCTTAACCTCAAATTCTTCGTGGATAACCATACCCGATCACCCACCTTGAGAGCAGGAACTGCTCGACGCTTCTTATCCGCAAACTTCTTGAACCTGAACGATGCCTTGAGCAGAGCTGATCGTACGCTCTTCCAGATATTGGCAAACTGATGCAAGGTGATATCCACTGCGGGAACAGAAGTTGCAGGAAGCGGTTGGAACTCAGGGACTTTAGGGTGGAATCCAAAGTTAGTGAAGAATGGTGTTGAAGCAGATGAAGAATGATACTGGTTGTTATGACAGAACTCGGCCCAGGGAAGTAATTGAACCCAGTCATCTTGAGAGGAGGACACATAGATGCGGAGGAAGGCCTCCAAGTCCTGATTCACCCTCTCGGTTTGACCATTGGTCTGAGGATGGTAAGCCGTGGAAAACTTTAGCTTGACTTGGAGGACTTGACATAAACTTCGCCAGAATTTGGCTGTGAATTGAACTCCTCGATCTGAGATAATTTCTTCAGGAAGACCGTGGAGTCGGAAGATCTCTTGTATGAATACTTGAGCCAACTTGGAAGCTGACGGAAGACCGGTGAGAGGAATGAAGTGTGCCATCTTGGTGAACCGGTCAACTACCACCCAGATGGTATTGAACTTGTTGCACATGGGTAAGTCTGTAATGAAATCCATCGACAAGTGGGTCCATGGTCGACGGGGAACGGATAGTGGAACCAGTTGCCCCGCAGGCGACTGGCGGGATACTTTATGTTGGGCACACTTTGGGCAAGATGCAATAAACTCCAAGACGTCCTTTTTCAGAGTTGGCCACCAATAGGACCTAGAGAAAACTCCAGGGTTTTTTGGATACCTGTATGTCCGGCAAAACGGGAAGCATGGGCCCAATGCATGAGCTTCTTCCTTAGCATCGGCTTCACAAAACTTTTCCCTGATGGGGGCGTAGAGTCCATCCCTACCGTGGAGAATGCCAACGGATTTATAATAGGATGCTTGTCTGAAGACTCTGACTCATTTTCTTGCTCCCATGAGCGGGAAAGGGCATCGGCCTTGCGATTCTGAGAGCCCGGACAGAACTGGAGTTTAAAGTCGAACCTGGAAAAGAAAAGTGCCCATCTGGCCTGACGAGGGTTGAGACATTGTGCGCCCTTCAGGTATAAAAGGTTCTTGTGGTCTGTAAGTATGGTGATTGAATGAGAAGCTCCCTCCAACAGATACCTCCACTCTTCTAGAGCGAGCTTGATGGCTAGCAACTCCTGGTCGCCAATGGCATAGTTGCGCTCAGCTAGGGAGAACTTTCGGGAGAAGAAACTGCAAGGGTGTAAATGGCCATCTTTAGCCCTCTGAGATAACACCGCTCCTACTCCAACGGAGGAGGCATCCACCTCTAAGATGAAAGGAGAGTCGATGTCAGGCTGTTTCAGAACAGGCGCAGAGATGAACCTTTGTTTTAAAAGATGAAATGCTTGCATGGCTTCTTCAGACCACTTGGACGGGTTAGCACCCTTCTTAGTGAAAGCAGTAATAGGCGCCACAATGGTGGAAAAGTCTCGTATAAACTTTCGGTAATAGTTGGCGAACCCTAAGAACCTCTGGACCCCTTTGAGGGTTAAGGGTACCGGCCAATTTTGGATTGCTTGTAGTTTCTCAGGATCCATCTCTAGTCCGGAACCGGACACAATGTACCCTAGAAACGGAATGGACTTGACTTCAAAGACGCATTTTTCTAATTTGCAATAGAGATGATTGACACGGAGACGGGACAGAACCTCTTTAACCCAAAAACGATGTTCCTCTAAATCGTTGGCAAAAATGAGGATATCGTCTAGATAGACCACGACATGACGGTATAGAATGTCTCTGAAGATCTCATTGACAAAATGCTGGAAGACAGCTGGAGCATTGCTCAATCCGAAGGGCATGACGAGGTACTCATAATGTCCGTCACGGGTGTTAAAGGCGGTCTTCCACTCGTCACCCTCACGGATCCGGATAAGATTGTATGCACCTCGCAAGTCCAGCTTTGTAAAGATGGTAGCTCCGCTAACTCTGTCAAAGAGCTCAGTAATCAGGGGTAAAGGATAACGGTTCTTGATGGTAATGTCGTTCAAACCTCTGTAGTCGATGCACGGCCGCAGACCACCATCTTTCTTTTTTACAAAAAAGAAGCCTGCGCCGGCTGGAGAAGAAGAAGGTCGAATGAACCCCTTTGCTAGGTTCTCTTTAATATATTCCTCCATAGAATGCGTCTCAGGCAGAGACAACGGATAAGTTCGGCCTCGAGGTGGAACCTTCCCTGGAACGAGATCAATCGGACAGTCCCATTCTCTATGAGGAGGAAGGATATCCGCAGAAGCTTTACTGAACACATCCGTGAAATCTTGATATGGAGGAGGTGGAACATCAGACGACCTGGGGGAGGAAGAACAGACAGGCAATACTTTAAACAAACATGTCTCAGCACAGGAGGAACCCCATGCCAGGATTTGCGTAGTCGTCCAATCAATTGTAGGATTGTGAAGACGGAGCCATGGAAGGCCCAGGACCACAGGATGTGTGGCTCTTGGAATCACTAAAAAAGAAATAAGTTCGGAATGAAGAACTCCCACTCTCAGACGAACTGGTAGAGTCCTTAAAGAAATAACTGCATCAAAAATTTTGCTGCCATCCACGGCAGTTAAAGAAATGGACGAAGGAAGTCTCTCGGTGGGTAGGGACCACCGTTTAACATAGGCTTCGGTAATAAAGTTCCCAGCTGCTCCGGAATCAAGGAGGGCAATGACGTTCCGATAACGTTGAGCAACTTGAAGGGAGACTGGGAGATTACAATCTTGAGGAGATGGAGAGGAGATCATTACTCCTAGCCGGCCCTCTACTTGGCGAGCTAGGATTTGGAGTTTCCCGGACGTTTGGGACAGGCATTAATGGTGTAAGACGGAGCTGCACAATAGAGACAGAGAAACTCGGAGAGACGTCTTCGGCGCTCAGCAGGAGTAAAACGGGAACGGCCAAGTTGCATGGGCTCATCTTTAGATGGTGACAGTTGACGAGGAGGAGGAGCAGAAGATTTTGGAGCAGATGATCTTCCACGCTCAGTTGCTCTCTCTCTGAAACGTAAATCAACTTTCGTGCAGAGTGAGATTAGCTCATCTAACTTAGAAGGTAAGTCTCTGGTAGCTAACTCATCTTTAATACGCTCAGATAAGCCATGCCCGAATGCAGCATACAGGGCCTCGTCGTTCCATGCCAGTTCGGATGCCAGGATCTGGAACTGTATCAGATATTGTCCTACAGTACGTGACCCCTGGCGTAAACGGAGAATCTCGGATGAAGCTGAGGTTACCCGGCCTGGCTCGTCGAAGATGCGCCTGAATGTTGACACGAAGGCAGTGTAGGAAGATAGCAGGGTGTCGGACCTCTCCCATAACGGTGATGCCCAATCAAGGGCTGAGCCACTGAGAAGAGAAATAATGTAGGCAATTTTTGTACGGTCACTGGGAAAATTGCCAGGTTGTAGCTCAAACTGAATCTCACACTGGTTGAGAAATCCCCTGCAGAATCTTGGAGATCCGTCAAATTTTGCTGGCGTTGGAAGATGAAGACGTGGAGCAGAAATGGGTAAGGTGGGTGGGGTTATAGCTGGAGTCACTGTGGTTGACGCACCAGACGCGCCTGATCCACGGAGAGTTGTCTGAATCCCATCCAGCTGAGTAGAGAGATCCTGGAGACAGCGGATGATGTGGCCCTGTGCAGCCTCCTGATGTTCTAGTCGGGCTGCCAGTTCTTGCATCGGCCTGGCCGCTTGATCCTGGTCTCCGGCTGGATTCATTAGGTCAGTGCTTACTGTCACAACTGAGGGCCTGAGCTGACGGGAGGCAGCCTCAGTTGTAGGGGCTGAGATGTACCGGAACCTGGGAGGTTGTATCAGACCCCTGGACATGTAAGTAACATGAATAATAACTGCCCGAAGGCGTGACCACGACAACTTGGATAAAAGTCAATGATGTTTATTATGACAACTCCGCAACACAGCAGCAGTAAAAGAAAACGTAAAAGTCAGCAAAGAATAAATACAGTTCCTGGGTACTACAGGATGGCAGGAGCCACAGGGCACTGGTAGTGTGAGATAGTTCTTATGATCTTCTAGATGGAAAGTCCTTACCAGGCCCGACTGTAGCAATGGAGATAACCCAGGATTGTGCCAGCTGGTGTTCCAGGAAAAGCTGGGTTGCTGAAGATAAAACAGCTGCTGTGGATACTGGCTGGAACCATACTGTTGTTAGCACGGAGTGGATACTGGCTGGAACCAGTTAAATAATAAATGAACTTGGGAGCGATGAAATATGAACTGAAATGTAGAACTTGAGAGCGGAGAAATAATAATACCGGTGGAGAGTGGTAAAGTGTAGAAAGGACACCGGCCCTTTAAGGGAAGCTGTACTCTGCTGGAAGCTGAGCTGGAAGCAGGTAATGTTGTAGCTGGAAACAGATGAATCCACAATGGATTGGAGAGTCAGGCTACACCGCAGGTGGAATGCTGGTGCGGGTCTCTATGGTGGAAGTCTTGAGACAGGAGCTGGAACCTGGAAGACAATCACAGGAGAGAGACAAACAGGAACTAGGTTTGACAACCAAAGCACTGACGCCTTCCTTGCTCAGGCACAGTGTATTTATACCTACAGCAAGGAAGGGATTGGCTAGGCAATTATGCAGATTATCAATACTGAGAACAGATTGGTGGAAATGATCAGCTGACAGAATCCAAGATGGCTGCGCCCATGCAGACACTTGGAGGGAAGTTTGGTTTGTAATCCATGTGGTAATGAAAACAGTAATGGCGGCGCCGGCCACCGGAGACAGGAGGCGCCAGGCTGACAGATGCACATCCAACCACGCGGACACAGCGGAGGCCGCGGCTGACGTAATCGCCACTCAGACACTCTGCATGCAGAAGTTCAGGGACGGCGGCGGAGGCCGCGGGAGACGCCATGCCAGGTGTAATATGGCGTTTACTGTGACAGCGTCCCAGAGTGACAGGAGAGGATACAGGAATGTACACATCAGGATAACAGATGGGATCCGGTCCTGGAGCGCTGAGCCAGCCTTAGGAGGCATCTGATGGGTAAGAAATGGCGTCCAGATACCCGGATCGTGACACCACACTGGCTTTCTTTCCCTTGTATCTTTCCTAACCCTTTTGATACAAAGGTCTGTTGTCTTTATTATTGCACTTTTTAATTTTTCACACCTCTCCTGCACTCCAGGTTCACCTGCTCTGCTAAATAATCACATTTTCCCATCCCTACAAAATCAGCCTTCCTAAAATCAAACAGCTTTGTATTTGTATGAAATGAGTCAGTCTTTGTCTTTATGCTGAACCATACTGCTTGATTATCACTGGATACAAGTTTTTCACCCACATTTACGTCTGATATTCTGTCTCCATGTGTAAGTATTATGTCTAATATTGCATCTTTCTGAGTGGGTTCCCTCCCCAATTGGTGAAGGGATGTTCCCTGCAAGGAATTCAAACTGTTCCTACTTCTAAAGGAACTAGCAAAAGACACCTCCCAGTTTATATCAGGAAAATTAAAGTCTCCCATGAATATTACCTCTCCTTTTAATGCCATTTTAGTGAGGTCATGCAATAGGTTCTTGTCTAGTTCCTCTTTCTGACCCGGTTGCCTGTGTATTATCCCAGTATGAAGAATTGACTTCTCCCCTGCTTCTATGGTCACACAAAGGGCCTCAGATTTTTCTTCAGTACTTTGTATTAATGTATTATTTATGCTTTTTTATACATACATTGCTACCCCTCCACCGATTCTTCCCATTCTGTCCTCCTGAATAAAGTATATCCCGGTATAGCTATGTCTCAGTCATTATTTTCATTGCACCATGACTCTGTAATAGCCACAATATCTAGATCATCGCTTGTCATTGTTGCAATTAGTTCTGGGATTTTATTTCCTAAGCTCCTAGCATTTGAACACATACTGTTTTGTTTGTGTTTTTCCTGTTCCTAGCTATGTTCGTCTCTCTGCCTATGTTTATTTGGTTTTGATGTGAATTATCTTCTGTTGCTGTGTCTATGCTTCCTATTTCCTTTGCCTGCATAAACCATACCTGTGGTTTGGGGGAGCAGATTGTTTAAGCGGTAGCTACCTGCTTCAGAGCAGTCCCTAACTTGCTAAATTCATCTTTTACGGCCATGACTTCATCATTAGCTGGGTTATTTGTCTCTACGTAGACAATAACATCCATCTCCCCATCTTTTCTTGCTGCCTTCACAATTTGTAGCATGTTCTCTTTATCCCTTGAAGCTGTAGCACCAGGTAAGCACCTTACTTTTTTCTCTACATTATTTGTATTTTCCAGATTTATTTCTCTAATAATGGAATCTCCCAAGAGAACTGCAGTTCTTTTTGGAGATGCAATTTTCATTTTTTTGCTTCTTTTCCTAATGCTATAGTTAGTAGAAGTCCCCATATCCTCCAGTTTTGTTGTGCCTCTATTAGTTGTATCTTTCAGCCCTGCAAGAGCAGCATATGAGTTTTGCAGTGTTGCAGCTTATGGGAGATGACTGTGTCCCTCTGAAAATCTCTGCCTTTGAGAGTCCACAGTAGTTAAGGCAGAATGTCTTTTGGTGACTCTCTGATACCCCTTTCACACTGCACAAATAATTTGGTATCTACCTGGCATATTGCTTGGTCAACAAAGGTCGTTGTTCAGTATAAAAGTGCCATGGTCAAATTCCTAGGTCGCCAGACCCGGTAATTCAACCTTGGAATAAAGCAGTGTTATTCCCGGGTTGAATACGGGGTCAGTGGCAGCGTGAACGGGTTCCTGGGTCGATGTGACCCAGGACCCGTCTACTACATAGGGAGAGGCGGTGCGGAAATTAGCTCATCTCCAAGCTCTGGCTCCACCCCCTGCTGCTATGGCAAGCAACCCGGGAAGTCTACAGTGAGGGTCCAATGTTGGATCCCACCCAGGAAGGACCCATTTCCAATTCCCAGGTGGTATCCGGCATTGGTGATGTGAAAGGAAGGGCCATAACTAGGTGTGTGCCGATGGTGCCTTGCCCACAGCACACGGCCGCAGCTACTGTCAGTACTCACTCACATTACTCCAGCGCTGCTGCCGCCTGTCTCGCACTGGCTGCCGAAGCCCGCATGTCTCCCACTCTGTGAGCGCCGCATTCACCCCCTCCCTCACTGCATAGTTCTCCTCCGATCATAGGTCTCCTCCGAGTTGCTGCCGTCTCTGCAGGGGACTCAGTCAGGAGCTCCATTGACAGCCAGCCATGGATGCCAGATCGCACGTCACAGATGAAGGTGAGTATAACCCACTATGTCTCTCTCTCTCTCCCCCCCATAAAAGGGGGACTGCTTGCCATTATGTGTAAAAAAACAACAGGGGGGGGGGACTGCCTGCCATAATGTGTAAAAAATGGGGACTGCCTGCCATAATGTGTAAGAAATGGGGACTGCCTGCAATAATGTGTAAGAAATGGGGACTGCCAGCCATAATGTGTAAGAGATGGGGACTGCCTGCCATAATATGTAAGAAATGGGGACTGCCTGCCATAATGTGTAAGAAATGGGGACTGCCGGCCATAATGTGTAAGAAATGGGGACTGCCTATCATAATGTGTTAAATAGGGGATGCTGCCTTCCTAGTGTGTAAAAAAGGGGGAGTGCATGCCATATTGTGTGAAAAAAGAGTACTGCCTACCATATTGTTTATAAAAGAGGGACTGCCTGCCATAATGTGTAAAAAAGGGGGACTGTCTGCCATAATGTGTAAAAAATGGGGACTGCCTGCCTAATGTGTAAAAAAGGGGGACTGCCTGCCATATTATGTGAAAAAAGGGGACTGCCTGCCATAATGTGTAAAAAAGGGGGACTGCCTGCCATATTATATAAAAAAGAAGGACTGCCTGCCATAATCTGTAAAAATGCCATGATGTGCAAAAAAAAAAGAAAAAAGGGGGGACTGCATGTCATAATGTGTTAAAAAAAAGGGGGACTGCCTGCCATAATGTGTAAAATAGTGGACTCTGCCTGTCTAATGTGTAAAAATGGGGGAATTTGCCTGCCGTAATGTGTGAAAAGGGTACTCTACCTGCCGTAATGTGTAAAAAGGGGGACTCTACCTGCTGTGCTGTGAAAAAGTGAGCTTTGCCTGCCGTAATGTATAAAAGGGAGCTATGCCTGCCGTAATTTGTAAATGAAAGAACGAAAGCTCTACCTGCCAAATGTGTAAAAGGGAGCTCTGTGGTCACGCCCCTTCCCCATGAAGTCATTCCCCTATATTTTTGGTGCGCGCCTGCGGCGCACTCTGGCTCTACTTTGTATATTGGGGGGGCGCATATGCTGTTTTTTGCACACAGCACTAAAATGTCTTGTTATGGCACTGGTGAAAGGGGTATTAGGCAGTGGTGGCCTCAAGAACACAGATAACCTACGTATCTCAGCATGCAGTTTAGCTATCTACTCCTTCAACAGAGAAAATTGTTTACAGATTGGACATCAGTTGAGTCTCCAAAATGCAAAACAAATGGTATAGTGGGGACTGATGTGAATTACTAAATATTTTTTGTAAAGCACTATACAAATAAATATTAAGAAATAAATGAATCAAAGCACACAATGGACCAAATGCAGAATTTGAACTGTACAATCGACATTTTGCACATTGTAAATTACTACCTTGTTCCTACAGATGAAGCCATTGGGGAAATGTAATTTTATTAATTATACTAAATTTATAGTAAATAATTATTGTCCTGCAATAGCACTCTCCTTTTTCTCTTTTCTATGTTTTCACCTTATTAAGTGGGGATAAGCACCCTACTTATGAGGTGAGCAGCAGTTGTGGGTCAGTGATCTAATTGAGTTTTTACTGAGGAAGGACATGGGGGATCATTCTGAGTTGTTCGCTCGCAAGCTGCTTTTAGCAGATTTGCACACGCTAAGCCGCCGCCTACTGGGAGTGAATCTTAGCTTATCAAAATTGCTAACGAAAGATTAGCAGAATTGCGAATAGACACTTTTTAGCAGTTTCTGAGTAGCTCCACACTTACTCGGCATCTGCGATCAGTTCAGTCAGTTTCGTTCCTGGTTTGACGTCACAAACACACCCAGCGTTCGCCCAGACACTCCTCCGTTTCTCCAGCCACTCCCGTGTTTTTCCCAGAAACTGTAGCGTTTTTTCGCACACACCCATAAAACGGCCTGTTTTCGCCCAGAAACACCCACTTCCTGTCAATCACATTACGATCACCAGAACGAAGAAAAAACCTCGTAATGCCGTGAGTAAAATACCTAACTGCATAGCAAATTTACTTTGCGCAGTCGCACTGCGGACATTGCGCATGCGCATTAGCGACTAATCGCTCCGTTGCGAGAAAAAAATACAGAGCGAACAACTCGGAATAACCCCCTTGGTTACATATTAGTGTCTGGTTTGTTTATTTTACTTGTTCCTTGAGAAATGTAATAGCCTGCAAGATACAGGCATCGGCATGATTCCAGCAAGTCTGACAAATATTTCAAACTTGCAACAATTTAAAAGGCAAACTAGCCTGATCTTGCCATTTAAGTGATTGATTCATATGGATGCTTGCATCTCAAAGGCTAGTACTTTTCCCTCATTTCCCAACATTGGATGTCTCCAAAACATGATGAGAGCATAACCATAGCATACTGGAGTCATTGACACAACCAAAGGCGTGCGCAGCACATTTTATTAGGGGGTGCACCGTCGGAGGGTTGTGTCTAGCACCGCCTTTTGAGCGTGTCTAGCACTATCTATTGACGGTCAACGCAATATAAAATATCCACCCTTGTACCAATCCTAATAAAGCAGATACATTGTCAGATGTTGTGGCGTGCACTAAACAAACACCCCTCATGGCACTCACTGCAATTACACTGCTCCTCCTCAGCCTGGTCTGGCACCCCCTCTCTTTCCCCTGCAAGCTGCAGCAGCTTACTTACAAGTCAGTCACTCACTGACACTGACAGTCGCAGACTAGTACTGCTGCTGCTGGAAAAACGAGTGACGTGTCAGTGGTGCTACCGACCGCCTGCCAGTATTGAATTTGTCTTCCTAAAAGGAATGCTGGCTGCATGCTGATCCTCATCAGTGACTGGCATTGGCATAGAATAGAAGGGGAGAGGTGGGCACGTGGCGGGTGGGCGTGTAAGCAGCATGAAGTCATCACGTCACATCACGCTGTTTTTGTACATGGAGGTGGAGCCGGGAGTTTGAAAGCCGGTGGCAGTGGCACCCTTGATTAACCCCGGCGTCCGGTCAATAATGCAGTCCTGACAGTGTGCAGCGCAGATGGTACAGTAATCAGCCTGCTTGGCTATCGCTGCATCAGGCATGTGAGATCGGGGTGCCAGACATTAGGGGGTGCCTGTGCGCACCAGGCACCCCCCCTGCGCACTCCTATGGACACAACCAAAGCAGGCATGCTCCAACCTTTATGAGACATAACATGGAGAAACCTACATCCAAAGCGTGCATCAGTGCAACATCTCCCAAGCCTAACAGCCCACAAATTATGAATTAAGTCCTAAATGCAGGAAGTGGCAATGACTTCATGTGGGTGTGGTCAACTCACAATGGTTTAAATGGAATATGACACTCACTTATTACTGTAGTTCTGCGCCAGCACTCAAGCACAAGAGCCCAGATTTATCAAGCCTCGAGAGTGATAATTTACGATAATGTACCAATCAACCAGCTCTTATCTTCCATGTTATAGGCTGTGTTTGAAAAATGACAGGTAGGAGCTGATTGGTTGGCACTTTATCACCGTGCAAGTTATCACTCTCCAAGGTTTGATAAATCTGGGCCAAATTATATTTCTACTGACAGGTATACTGTACCTGCATTTCCATGCAGTTCTGATTCTAGCCACAACTGCTGTATGTGAAAATGCACTTCATTTGGTTGGAATGCTTACCCCTTTCTTCTTCCATCCCAAACATCATTAATCATAGTGTTAGATCTTTATATGACCATAGGTATATGTTCTTATTTTGTGGGCATATGCACCGCAAAATTAACTTATTTAACCCTAAGCATTTGGTCATACACCCAACTTAGCAGCAGCACATACCTTTCCTTATCTACAAAATGCTGGTGTCTGGCTATGTGACATTATTATTGGTTTAATCTTATTAACCAGCAGCATTTAAGCAGTTAGTTGAAGATAGCTTCAAAATATGATTTGTGACATGCATTAAGGGCTGGTGGTTAAGATCTGACTTGGAAATGCATAGATGTTGTCCTTTGCACTCTTGATACATAAGATCCAGCCCAATTTTCCTTCATGTCTTAAATCAATTTGATCAGCAGGTTAGAGCATGGAAAATATGCTTTTAATGGTGAATGCCTAGAATTTCAAATGAAATGTAGATGTCAGCACAAGACGTATATGTTAATACACTGTTGCTTATCAGGTACAATAATTTCCCTAGTAACTTATCTGCAATTGCAGAGTGTCAACTCAATTTAAAAGTCATATATTTTAAATTACTTGAACTCCTGTTAAATTTTATACTTTCTGGGAATTCCTGTTATCATTTTTATGCTAGTCGGATTCGGCCTTGTATGACCTGTTATTGAATGTTGATTTGTATTTGTACAGCTGATGATTTTCTGTTGTACTTTTTGTGTTTTAAGATTCTATTGTGCTTCCTGCTCTCTAGCAAGTCCCATGTGGATTTCCCAAACTGAAGTGTTGTCTTTCCCAATGTTCTCTACTCTTGATTCAAAGTATCTTTTGCACATGAAATGGCAGCAGTGCTCTCAGGGTTATCTCTCAATGTCATTGAGCTTAGCAGTGTGATGTGGCCACCTGTGAATATTTGGTTATACATCTTTTATATCTATTAATAAAATGTAATCTGATATATTATTGTTAGGGATTTTACATATGTTAATATGCTGCCCAATACATTTTAAATGCACTATATAATATATTTACGGAAGAAGAAGAAAAAGCAGTTTGCGGACACCATATTTTAAATATTAGCTTGTTTTAGCAACATAGCTCTAAAATGTAAGAAAAGGGGGATACTGTAATCAGGGGTAAAACCGGCCTAGCATGCAATCTACCCAGGCACAATGTTAATCAATGAGACCCACACATTTAGGCACCGCTTATCAAACTTGTAGGCATATTATAAAATACTTTGGGTGGTAGCCAATTAACCACGGTCAATGACTGTGGGTAATTGTATCGCCGGGGGATATATTATTATCCCCGATGCGAGCGCACTTCCCCCAATGTATACCAACACTTATTGGGCATCATGTTTGGGGTGCCTCAGGCACTCAAGCATCGACTGCGATAATCGGGCTGCCAGAGCTGCAATAAAACATGAGATCTGGTACTTATCCCCAATCCCATGTGTTTTTGCGGAATCGTGGGTCCGTTTTCACCCGATGAAAGCGGACTGTAAAAAAACCTCATTGGTCATTAATTGTGATAGCCGGCTGTTTTTATTGTCCAAACGGCATAGGGGCTAATTGGATACCCCTTTATATTTTGTGTGTGTTTGTTGATGTTTACATCAACAGTAATAATTATATGTATAAGGTATATAGCAATAGTATAAAATGTTTTATTTATGTCATTATCTAGCTGTTGATGTTAGCAATTGCTTAGTCCTTGGAGCCACCACTTGGGGTTGTGTCAATTCTTTCTGTTTCAGAAATGATTTATTAAACATATGGTATAATGACATTACTCAAGCACAAGGTCACAGACTTATCTTTCTCTGCACATAAATGGGAATGGTGCAGTGAGGCTCAGCTCATTAATAGCATGGGACACCTTCGATCACAAAAACTGAAAGGTTATGTGCCACCACATTAAAGCTCTGTAGGCTAGACCCACCTCTCCCCAGTGTGTCATTAATTATTATAAGTTTTGCCTCTAAATTGGACACATCTATGTATGTAATATGAAAAAGTGTGTAATTGTCAAACTTGCTGTGGTGTTTAATGAGATGTGTTGAACATCTTTGGGGAAACTACACAGATGTTACCAATTAATCCGTTATGTTAGCTATCAAAATGTATGCAATTAATAAAAAGCATTATATTCCCTTTTGGGTGTGAAATCTTGCATACAAATGACTAGCAATGGATGTTACTGAAAGAGACTTGTTGAAGCATAAATATCACTTCAGACTGTAGCTAGATTTTATGCCTGTGTGTATGTACGTATATATGTGTGTAAGTGCAGTATATGAGTGCATAATTTATGTGTGTATGTAATCCTCTCTTTGAGTTTAAGAAAATATTATGTATGACTAATGTAGGCTCATAAGTGCTGAAATGTCTTAAAGTATCAACTTATTTAAGTAAATGCATTGCTTATTCTTGCTGTCAGTCATTATGGTGGATGCTTGTCAAATATTAGTACAGGTATTTGATCTATTATCTAGAAAGCCATTATCCAGAGACTCCTGGAAACCAGAGACTGTAAAATACGAATTGCAGTTTTTTGTTGATAATGTCAGACACATTGACATAATTTCAGAACATTTCCTTTTACAGCCAGAGTGAAGGACACTGTTAAATTATTTATTGATTTAAGATCAGACTGTAAAAAATATTTTTTATTCCAATTAATATTTTTTAAGAATGATGCTGCAAATTGCATAAAAACTCCTTATCCTTTCCAGCTTCTACAAATTTCCACTGTACCCCTGTAGTCCACATGATCTTGATATGCAAAGCCACATACCATATGCAAACCCTTATATACTCAAACAAGGACATTAGTGGGGCTTTTCAAGGATGATTACGAGTTGGGAACAGACCAAAAGAGCAAGTATCTATGTATCTGGGATAAACCCCGTTAATCTGTGCCGGGGCGCGCCTATCGTAGCGTATGAGCCGCGCACGCGTCCATGATGCATAAGCGCCCTATTCACTGTAATGGGAGCATCTCAGTGCACTCCTGTAGCACAGCTCTGTGCCAGATCGCCTAGTCACGCTGGGAGTGCACATTTGCGATAGAGCCGCTATAGATGAACGTGGCTCCATCTGTACATTTATTATTTTTGCATGCAGGGTAAATATTGTCTGCTTCTGCATGTACTATAGTCCACAAATACTGGACAGTTTTATTTTTAAACCGCAATTTAAATTTGAGTTTGATCACACCCCTCTCAAATATAAATCTCTCTGCAAATTTTAAAGCTGCCCCATCTGCCGCGCAAAATGGTTTTATCAAAGTGTAAAGTTACTTGATTTATTTATTTATTTTATTTGCTTTACTTCCAACTGGGATTCAGGCCCTTAATCTGTGGGTAGCAGTTTTCCATAGACTGAAGATGCTGCATATGGTGTTATAGATTGTTTAGTATATATATTGCAAATGTGGTGAGCCATAAAACATAAGTCTGCAAATAGTATGGATCTAGTGCAATTAGAGCTCACTAGCTTTGATTGGATTTACTGTGGTTGCCAAATATGCGGTAAACCACAAAAACCAATGGGACTATAATATTCATCATCTAACTTGCAGTAGACATATAAATTCTAATAGCTGAATTGGTTGCTATAATTCAGAGCAAACATAAATGCACTGTTATAATAGCAATCTTATTGGTTAATGCACCTTTACCCTGCTGTTCTTTACTAGCAAATAACATACAGATACATTAATTTTCTGGCCATATTATTAGTCAGTAGGCAGCTAAATCATTTTGTCAATGTCTGATACTGAGAAATACTAATTAACAATCTACCTGTAAAATGACCTTGCTGATATAAAACATTGTAACAAACCACAAAGAAGCAATTTGTTCCATCTACATCAGAGTAGATATAATCACAGGTTTGTTGGAAGTTCATTACAATCTCTGATTTACAACACAGCACTTGTCTCCATTGGAAGTCACACTTCAGTATTTAGTATCCAAGAGTGATTCTGCAGATTGTAGATTTATTTGTTACAAAATAAGATATTCAGCATTAAATATGAGTAAATCATGCAGAAATCTAACACTTCTTTATTGCAATGTGTGCTTTATCAATAGACACTTTTCTGGCCAGGCTGAAAATTAATCTTCTAGCAAGAAGTGTAACATGAGTTTGGAATATAAGCAGTCCAGTTGTGTAATTATGTATTCATTGGCATAATTTAAGTCTGCTGGAAAACTGTGACACTATAATTGACCACTATAGGTGAACAGCAGTTGTTTACCAGTTAGCATATAAATAAAGTTCTATAGAAAAACTGTTTTGATTAGCAAAATTAAACTGTATATGGTTTATGTGTCTATGGGCCGGCTTTAGCAAACCTAAAAAGGAAAAGGGGAGGTGTTGCCTATATCAACCAATCAAATTCTAGCTATTTTCTGGATTGTACTAGATAAATGACAGTACAATGTGAGTGTTTGCTATAGAAAACATCTCCTATTCCTTTTTTTTTTTTCTTAAAATATAGGATACATATCAGTCATACTGTCTTTTAATGCATGCATACCAGCATTTACTAACACCAAATAATTACAGAAGAAGCAGCGCTTTTGAGCAAGCTGTCCCGTGTGAACAGGAGACTTCTTATGACCTGGGAGACCTACTGCGCATGCTTGGCTGCCGGCCTGCACATGATACGGAGGGGTCAGAGGGGGATTTTTTGGATATCACTCAGGGGAACATTGCACAAGGGCCCTCATTCCGAGTTGTTCGCTCGCAAGCTGCTTTTAGCAGCATTGCACACGCTAAGCCGCCGCCTACTGGGAGTGAATCTTAGCTTATCAAAATTGCGAACGAAAGATTCGCAATATTGCGAAAAGACTTCTCTGTGCAGTTTCTGAGTAGCTCGAGACTTACTCTTCCAGTGCGATCAGTTCAGTGCTTGTCGTTCCTGGTTTGACGTCACAAACACACCCAGCGTTCGCCCAGACACTCCTCCGTTTCTCCAGCCACTCCCGCGTTTTTCCCAGAAACGGTAGCGTTTTTTCACACACTCCCATAAAACGGCCAGTTTCCGCCCAGAAACACCCACTTCCTGTCAATCACATTACGATCACCAGAACGAAGAAAAAACCTTGTAATGCCGTGAGTAAAATACCAATCTTCATAGCAAATTTACTTGGCGCAGTCACAGTGCGAACATTGCGCATGCGCAATTAGCGGAAAATCGCTGCGATGCGAAGAAAATTACAGAGCGAACAACTCGGAATGACCACCAAAGAGCACACAGGCTTCTACAGGCTATAAGCAATTCGGAACAAGCTTTTGAAAGTTTCACTTTCTGGCACTTGATGCATACAGGTCTAGTAGATGCTCCAGGCACTGCCGCACTTCTGGGTGCTGGCTGGCCTCTCCCCCTATGTGCAACATCATGATGCTATGCACAAAGGGGTGGGGATTGCACAGGGTGTATTAAAGCCCTATGACGGCTCTGGTGTCTGCATCTGATTTACACTTACCACCTGTCACAGCCACTTACTATCCATCTTACTTGTACCAATCTGTGGTAGCATAGCATTCACAAATAGACAATCACAAGCGGGACGCTAGTGCTCGGCCACCATCATCCAGTATTTTAACCTGCCTGTGACCACCTACAAATATATAATATATTCTTTTAGCAGTCTGATTGTTTGCAATTGTGAGCACATGACATTACAGTGACAGCCAAACCCTTTTCTTTCCTTCTATCTAGTTGCAGTCAGACTTAAGCAGCAGAATCACACAAGTCTGCCTATATATATGTACAGTTCTGGGCAGTCTCTGTCTGGGCCCCCTCCTCTAGCTGGCAGGGCAGCAGCCTCTGAGCACTAGTAGACCCAGGCACTGTACCCAAGTCTAGTGTGTATGTGCAGAACTCTGGGAAAAATGCTCCTACTGCGTATGTGCAGAACAGCGGAAAATAGCTACAGTGATTGTTGCAATGCTGCTGCCACCAGTGCGGGAGTTGTCAGTTTATCATTCTACACTTTTTTTCTCTCCAAGCTTTGATACATCTGCCACTCTGCATCAGACCCACTGGGGTAAATTTACTAACGCTTTTAAAACACAGAATTTGGGATGTATCACATAGCAACTAATCAGATGCTGTCTGTCATTTCTCACTTGCCTTTTAGAAAATAATTGACAGCATCTGATTGGTTGCTATGGGCAACATCACCAATTCTGTGTTTTAGAAGCTTTAGTAAATTTACCCTATAGTGGGTCTGGAAATGTCTGTGTAAAGTTACACATTTGTTGGTGTATTATAAATGTAATATTTAAATAAAATTCTAATGGAAAATAAAAGTGAATAAAACCAGCTGTAAATCATTAGTAACATTTCTGGGTGAATATTGCCTTTATTATAGCACAACATGCTGGCCTAAGTATTTTAGAAAACTTTTTTTTACAATGCACTTCACTATGGCCCAAAATTAAGAGTTGATTGCAGCAGCAAATTTGTTAGCAGTTGGGCAAAACTATGTGCACTGCAGGGGAGGAGGGGGGGGATATACCATGTGCAGAGAGTTACATTTGGGTGGAGTGTATTCAAACTGAAATCTAAATTGCAGTGTAAAAATAAAGCAGCCAGTATTTACCCCGCACAGAAACAAAATAACCCACCCAAATCTAACTCTCTCTGCAAATGTTATATCTGCCACACCTGCAGTGCACATGGTTTTGCCCAACTACTAACAAATTTGCTGCTGCGATCAACTCAGAATTAACCCCTATATCCCTATGTAAAATCACTAAAGATGTTTGTCCCTTTAATAGGAAAGTAATGAATTGTGAAACTGTATACCTAAAATCCACTGCATCCCTTTGCAGTTTTCCCTTCATCTTATTTCTTCCCTTCCCTTACGTGACATGATTAACTGTGTAAAGGTTGCTGTCAGCAGTATGAGAAATTGCTATGCCCTGCATCTGAAATGCAATTCTAACACTCTTACCTATACACTGCCCACAGAAAAACTAATTAGTAGTTTCATCATATTTTGCTGATAAAAATGCATTTGGTAAACCTGATAATGTAATTAGCTGCATATTTCTTTCTTAGTCCTGCAGATACAAGTCAGCATTCTTGCCTATTACTCTCCTTAATTTGTTTTCCAAAATATTTAACTTGCAGTACTTCTCTAGAATGTCACTTACTGCAGATCAAAAGAACACCTGACTGACTTTCTAATAATCATTATCATCACAATAATAAATCATTCCATTATATATTGCCAGAGTTCCCTGCTATAAAGGGTTTGGTGCAGAATGAGACAGTTATGGGACTCTGGGTCGACACCAATTAGGTCAAAACCCATTAGGTTGACACCCATTGGTCGACAGTGGGTAGGTTGACACTAGAAATAGGTCAACATGGACATTGGGTCGACATGAAAAAAGGTCGACATGAGTTTTTGATGTTTTTTTGGTGTCGTTTTCTCCGTCAAGTGACCGAGAAACCCAATTAGTGCACCGCATCCCCTTGCATTGCTTGCTTCGCTCGCCATGCTGCTGGCAGGTTACCATTCCCAATCGTAGTCCATGTGGATTGTAAAGTATGAAAAAGTTTTTAAAAAGTGTGAAAAACTCATGTTGACATGTTGACCTAATGACCGTGTCGACATATTTCTAGTGTCAACCTATCCACTGTCGACCAATGGGTGTCGACCTAATGGGTGTCGATATAGAGTCTGGATACCGAGTGAGACATACTCATGTGTGCATTACGTAAATGTTTAAAATTGCTCTGCACATACAGTATCTAGAAAATAGGCTGCGCACATGGGCCGCACAGAACGAATCTGAAACTTGCATCTGTAAAGAGCAGACAAAAGGGGCATAATAAAGTAGGAGGAGTACAGTATGGGGTGCTCTAGTAATTGTGAACAGATGCAGACCAGCACAGAAGTGCTTATGTATGCCTTTCCTAGTCATATTATTTGTTGTTGTTTTAGAACAGTTGCAAATAATGGTGATAATAACATCGCTAGCAAACTGCTTGCAAATTACCAGTTATGAATGCACCCTGGACACTGATAGTTTTTTTTTTTTGCATATTGCTAGTGAATACATTATATTATTACGCTTCGGTTTGACATTTTTTTGAGGGGGGCATTAACTCACTTTTTCAGTTTTATACAAGCCAATTATTAAATACATATTTTGCAAGCAAAACAATTGATTTAAAACATTTATATAATGTATGCCTAACATATTGCAAACCTGGCCCATGCTGGTGCCAACTTCCTTGCATTTTTCAGTGGTTGCAACTTTTCATAAACCCCAATTTTAACTTTTATCAGTGAAAGCATTTTATGCCTGTAATTTGTTGTGGAGATTTGAGGGTCAATGTACTAACATTGCTAAGAGACATCCTGCATGACCATTTACCATAAGATGTCTAAGCGCTAACAAGTAATGAGTGTTGCCAGAGAGGTGTTAATGAAACTCACTCTTCAGCCTTATGCTAATGTGATTTGAAATGAGCCTGTGCAGGCATGGTGTGCATGTGTGAGTTCTCTCAAAGTACAGTAACATATAGCACCAAAAAAAAAGGAGTTATCAGTGGCGGCTCCAGAGATGAGGCTGCAGTACAGTCTAAAATTCAAATAGGGGAGCCAAACCAACTGCATGAGAGCCCCACCGGTGATGTTTAGAGTGGCAGTTGGTGTGGCTCCCCCCAGGGTTTAAAGTGGGCTGGAACGGGTCAGAACTGCATTCTGTAACTTTTAAGGCGGAACCAGTTCTGCCTCTGCACGGCCACCAACTATGAAAGCATTGGGTCTCGACTGCAGTGTTAAGTTGGCAGCGGCTGCCAGCCAATCCCTGCTCACGGAAAAGCTGCAGTGCCAATCAAAAATTTGGCATGAACCAATCATGGATCTCAGACCACTAGATAATAAGAAGCTGACAAGCGGCAGCTTATCACTGGCTACCGGTCCATGAGCCGGGATTGGTGCATAATCGGCCCTTATGCAAATAGCGGCCCCTTATTTTGAATAGCAGCTGATCCGCGAGCCAGGACTGTCTGGTGGCTTCTGCCAACTTTACACTGCAGCTGGGACCTGGTGCCCCAGGCTCTGCCTCAGACGCAGGGATGAGATGGCAGGGGTAATGAGAGAAGCAGGGCACCTGATGCTCCCAGCTCTCACAGTGCAGGAGGTTAGATGGGGGATGTGAGAAGCAGGGTGTGAGATGGGAGATGAGAGAAGCAAGTGGTGAAATGGGGGGGTGAGAATAGCAGGGGTTCTGAGGAGCAGAGGGTGGCAGGAGAAGCAGGGGGTGAGAAGAGCTGGGATGAGATGGGGGAGTGAGAGGAGCAGGGGGTGAGAGGAGCAGGGAGTTAGATGGGAGAGTGAGAGGCGCAGGGGGTGATATGGGAGAGTGAGAGGCACAGTGGGTGAGATTGGTCAGTGAGAGAGCAGGGGGTGAGATGGGGGGTGAGAGTAGCAGGTGGTGAAATGGGGTGATGAGAGTAGCAGGGGGTGAGGGGAGTAGAGGTTGAGATGGGGGATAAGAGAAGCAGGGAGTGAGATGGGGGGATTAGAGGAGCAGGGGGTGAGATGGGGGAGTGAGAGGAGCAGGGAGTGAGATGGGGTAGTGAGAGGAGCAGGGGGTGAGATCAGGAGGTGATATGAGCAGGGGGTGAGATGAGAGAGTGAGAGGCACAGTGGGTGAGATGGGGGAGTGAGAGAGCAGAGGGTGAGATAGGGAGGTGAGAGGTGCAGGGGGTGAGATAGAAGCAGAGGCTGAAGGGGAAGCAGGGAGTGAGAGGTGTAGGGGGTAAGTAAAGGAGAGAAAGATGCAGGTGATCAGACACAAAGAGTATACAAGGGTTGCCTAAGATGAAGATATGGAGAGTGACAAAGGAAACAAGAAAGTAGAAAGGACACATGGAATACATAGGAGAGATGAGCAAAGGTTGTTCAACATATCCTGCTACATTGTGCATAACATCTAAAATTAAACACATTATCAAAATGCCTATAGTCTTAGGGCGAGTCACTACAGTGGGCATTATGTGTGTTAAGGGTACTAGTATGTGGGGCAATGAGGATAAGATTTTGCTACTGTGAGGAGTAATTTGAATTGGGGGTACTATTGTGTGACCATGTCCCTTCCTTGTGAGGTCACACCACTTTTTATGGCATGCGCCTTCGGCGTGCACTGATCCTTTACAATGTATGTGATATAAGGCACAAATATATAGTTTCTAGGGGAGGTGTCAAACACCCTAGCACCACCCCGGCTCCACCTAAAAGGGGGGGTAGAGGGGTGGCAGGGGAAATGAGTTTCACCACCTCTCCAGCAACAAGTAAAGCCCTGGGCTCCCCTATTTCAATTTTGGACTTTGCTGCAGTCCCACCTCTGGAGCTGCCACTGGATATCATCACTTTAAATATTTAACACTTGGTGTTTTTTGCATGGTCACATAGATATTTGTAACTTAAACTAATAGCAAGAACATTGAAGTTCTTTTCCAAAAGTGCATTTATATGGATAATATATCTTTTTAATTTTGAAAGCTGCCGCTAGAAAACCAGTATGCCTATTTAGTGGGATCATTTATCTGAATGGAAATGTGCGTGGTGGAAAACATACTAGTAGCAGACTTTTCTGTTTATCCCAATGTTCATCTTAAATTAATCATGACAGGACATCGGAACGGTATTTATAATGTGTGTCACCTTTGTTTGTTTTCAATTTAATTATTACATTCTGTAGGTTGAAATTAATTTAGAATTCCCCTTGCCATGTAAAGTGTACCTGTAACCTGTGAAATACATCCCACTAAAAGTACATGATGACTGCTGACACCTCCTGAGTATCAGTAAAACATTAGTTTTTTTGCTGTGAAAAATATGCTTTGTAGTTTATGGTTACACAAGGAACAATCCTTGGATCTTACTTAAATAATGTCAACCTCCAAAACAAAATGTAGTATGGGTGCATTTAGGAAAGACTGATCATATCCTTTTTCAGAAGAGCTAAATTTTGCACCCTACATGTATTGCTATCTTGATCACCAAATCCATGTGCCTAAAAGTATGAGGTCTGACAATAAAGTTAGCAAACTCATTGTGGTAACAGTGCTACATGCCTCATTGCTGAATATAACTTTCACGCCTTCAAAGTACTCCCGTTGGGAAGCTATGCACTGATACCAGTGCCTAGTCCACCCCTCAAAACTATTTTTGAACTGGATTTGTTGTATGGCCTTTAGAGCTGCCGTTGTATTACTCCCAATGTCATCAATGTCATCAAAATGCCTTCCTTTCAATATTTTCTTTATCCTTGGGAACAAAAAAAAGGTAATTGGGGGATAGATCTGGTGAATAGGGAGGGTGTTCCAACAGTTATATGTTTACTAGCTAAAAACTCCCTTACATATAGTGCCATGTGAGCAGGTGCATTGTCATGTTGTAAGATCCATGACTTGTTGACAAAAAGTTTGGGTCGTTCCCATCTACGTTTTTCATGCAGCCTTTTCAGTACTTCCAAATAGTACAGCAACTTGGTTGATGTTCACTTGCTCTGCTCTGCTCCTGACAGTGAACCGATGACTTTCACACACAATTTGACAAACTCGACAACGTTTTCGTTTGTTCTGCTCGTTACTGGCTGTCCTGATCTCTCATCATCATCATCAGTGACACTTTTTCTTCCCTCAGACAAATGTTTCACCCACTTGTAAACTGCTGTTTTGTTCATTACATTATTCCTGAAAACATGCACTTACAGCTTTCTGATTTTGCTTCCACTCTTGCCAAATTTAAAAAGAAATTTCATGTTCACTTGTTGCTCTAATTCAAGCTCTGAAATGCTTGCTACAGCACACCAAAACACACACAAACAATAAGAGATGCCACTCAGGAAGAAATTGCTGTAGGTCAACAGCAACACAGCAGCGAAACACTGATATGCCTACGTCATCAAACCATACTGCTTTTTATGTCCATTGCTGCCACCACAAGCACACAGTGGCGAGTTTGCAAACTTAATTGTCAGACCTCGTAGGTGCACAGATATACACTGTGGGATATGTATATTTTGTGCATTCAAAAGAGACCTTTATTGTCTGTTTACCTCTTGCATATTCATGTTTTCATGACTATTACATGCTAAATCATTTAGATAAAAAAATTTTTTTATAAAGGATAACTACTACTGGTGTGTTGGTTGTAATATGGCCAATGCCACCACACGGTGCTTTTGATGTTTGAGATTGTGTTCTGATTGGCATGACTCCATTATTTTAGTATGTAGGATGTTACACAATACTTTATATCCTTTTAATTCTCAGAGAAATCAATAGGTAGGTGCATACGTCAGCTGGTAGCCAGTGGGCAGAAAAAAAGTAGACAGCTCTAGTAATATATTTATTCTAGTACACTTAATCAAGATTAACACAGCTGAATATGATTAAGTAGCAGGTTTCAGGAGTCTCCGAGGCTTGAAGAGGCCTTTGGGTGACCATTTGTCATTCAACTTGGAGAAGGTCAGCAGCAGTGTAGTACACTGGAAAATATAAACCCAACTGAGAGATATGTAACACTCATATTGACATTTATACCAGTTGTAAACATGCAACTGTGGAAAGTATGAATTATTTTTAATATGCAAGGGAGATGCCTTACATAAAATATACACTTAGACCAATAATATAAATACATACTGTATAATAAGAACAAATATAACGAGATATAAGCTGTTTACAGTATAGTTGATGACCTTAAACCCAAGCACTGAAACTGTCTAATTAACTATAATATTATTTACGCATAGAAATAACGACACATACTGTACAACTGTGATTTTGGAAAGCTGAGGCTACAGAATTTATCAATAAACAAATGGCAATTAATGAATTTGTGGAGACAGAAGGCACTAAATGCTAGCAACAGCTAATCTATATAAATATAAAGCTGGCAATTCTATAACAGCCTCTGGTGCAACCTGGATTACCAAGGAACCACCTCTCCTTACTTGGCCAGTACTGATCCTGCACCTGGTACAGAGGCCAGGCCCTCCCCTACGGTAAAGACCTAAGCCAAGCAACCACTCTTATGCCCAATATGGCCACTGGCAAGTGGTGTCTTTCCACTAAAGTTTAGTTCAAAGAACCAAAGCCCACCACTCGCTGCAACCCAAACACCCAAAGCTAAATCACAGTGAATAACTGCTCTGCAAACAAATTCAATCCCCTATCCCTAAGATGGACACCAGGTTCAAATGTGGACACTCCAATAATAAGTTTGAATGCATATGAACAAAATGCCTGTGCTGAACCGCAGGCTTTCCAAGACACCTGTTCACCAACCATCTAACATGACTTATCCCCAAACCAACTTGATGATCTCCCAATGGTACATTATCGGATCACATGATAAGACACCTGAGGCAAGTGAGTAGAAATTTCTGACAAACTATTGCCACCAAGGTGTAACAGTACCACATCAGGGACACCACAACTCCTAACACTTTCAGACATCAAGTGGGCATCTTATGCCGGGAATACCTAACCACCTGACCGACTGAAAACCAAAAAACAAGGGAGTGTCCCAGGTTTCAGATAGCTTTTTTTATATGGGGGCCTGTTTGTAAAAAATAAAAAACACACATATGAACAAACAATCACAGAAATTAAATAGACAATGGAATGCTGAAGAAAAACCTAACAGTTTTTTTTAGAGGAAAAGCTGCACACCTCACACCCCACTAGGCGGTCTGGCAAAGTTTTCAAGCTCCACAAATGGAATCCACGGATTAGCTTTCAGCTGCTGCACAACTCGCTGACACTGTTCAAAAGAAATGTGTCCTATAGTAAAGTTGGAACTGAATCAAAAACATTAAATACTGCACAAGATTGAACTTAGTGAAAGGCCGCACATATGCGTGCACCAAGAATTAGATTCCCACTGATAAACTAAATCTCAAACACATATAACATCCTTCAACAGGGCAAAGATTGAGAGGTAGAAAGTTTCAAAGAAACACAAAATCCCTTACCCAAGTGATCTGTCTTTGAATGTTGTTATTCTCACATCACCAAATAATTTTTAAACAAGACATTCTGAAAAAGCAAAACAGAGGATGAGGACTTTTTACTGGATGCAATAAGATAACTTATGTGAAAGGCATCAAAATGCCAATAATTAAGCCAGCCTAAATAAAGTTACTTCAAACTCCTCAGATGCCACAGAAGCAAGCACATTGACAAGTAAATTGATAACTCCATATCAATGGGATGATACTAGTCGGCCGAAAGTGGATACTCCTTAGCCAATCCTTGTAAAGCTTTAAAAAAAAAAAAAAGGACTTCATGGGATGAAGTAAGAGAGAAATAGGCTGTTCTAAGGCCCTTTCTGTAATAGCCTATCTAGTAATGACTCCAAACAAAATGTAAAACCATGGACGTAACTATACTGAGTGCAATGGGTGCCATTTCTTTGGGGCCCAGAAGCTTATGGGGGCCTCGACCCAGGTTATAAAGTTTTATATCAATTTCCTAGATTTGCCTGCTAAGCAATAAGGTCTGATTCATTGCCCAGCCTGAATTATGTGACATTTTTTTAGTGAGGGGAGTGTGTAGTGGATGTAATGGTAAGGAGGCACAGTCATGTGGCCTAATATGAACTGTAAGCCACTATAATGTGAGCAATATGAACTGGAGGCACTTTAATGGGCACAATATGAAATAGAGGCACTATAGCGTGGCACTGTATGAACAGGGGGCACGGTAATGTGGCATGATATAACTGGGGACATTGTATGTCATAATGTAAATAGCGGATAATTTGTATTGGCAGCCCTACAATGTGACATCATGTAAACTTTGGAACTATGATGGTTTATAAAATAAACTAGAGCACTACAATGGGGCATAATTTTAACTAGGGCACTACTGTGGTTCAGAAAATGAACTAGGGCAATATTATGGGGCATAAAATTTATATTTGCTGTGGAGAGGTGTCTCTCAAGAAGCACTGAGACCAGGGCCCCTTTAATTTGTTGATGTGGAGCCCACAAAGTTCTGGTTACGCACCGGTGTAAAACTATTTCATCATGGTTGATGGGACAATGGCTCTCCTTGACAGTCCTTCCATGCCAGTCTAATAACTTGCATGAAATAAGAAAACTGGGTGACCCTTTTTTAGCCACATCTTAAACAAGCACACAAAAATGAGCCCAGTAGCAGAGTGGCAATACTTCAGCCATACTGTTTTCAACACCTGGGACATGCTTGGCCCAGAATGAAATATTCAATAGAGGAACACTAACCTATGCAGAAGAACTAATGCAAAGGCACATACAGCCCTGTGGTTATTGACAGCCCGAGCGACCCCAACTTGTTGCACCTAAATTGAATATTCTGATTCTTCAAAAATGGACTCCTAGAGTTCAACTGCTGCTATAATCATAAAGCAATTCCAACAGTAGCAGAAGAGCTGTAAGACCTTCGACCTGTCATGCCTGAGGTCAAGGGAAAGCACACAATCCACCCCATCCATAAAAATGTGTATAACATTTATGAAAATTACTGGGAAAGTCCAAAGATGAGCTTTCTTAAATTCCACAAGAAAAGTATTCCACATGTGCAAATAATTCTTGATTTCCGCGGGCAATCAAACTATATGGTGGCCCTTAGTTACTCCAGTGATCATTCTCTCAAGCTTATGGCAAAAAAACCTTACGCATAGGGAGTACTTGACACGCAAAACTAAACAACCCCGGCAAGAACTGCGTAATCCTTAACACCATTTTTACAACAGCTAGAAGATCAGAGATCAGCTGGTAAAGTTTTTAAAACTGTATCCAACTGCAAATGGCAGCATCCTGAAATAGTATCTATTTCAAAGCCTAAACCAGCATGCCATTATTCTTAACTCTTATTCTTAGCCACTGGGATGCCCAAACAAAAAATAAAGCATGAAATGAAAAATGGGCAACAGCAAACAAACCATCCTTGGGATCAACAATTAGAAAGTCATTAAGATATGTGCAATACCATGGCAACCAGTACCTGCTGAAATGCACCAATGTAAGAATGAGCTACTGTATAAAGCTCAAACCTTACACAGGAGATAGGACAGGCCAATAGCGAACACTTGTCTGCAAAATATTCCCCCTGAATTCAAAAATTCATAAACTTAAGACTGCAGAGGAATAAGGTGAAAATCCAAGTCAATGTCAACCACAGCCATCAGTGCATACTCAAAACCTAGCAGCAAAGCCTTGCCAAAAAATTGATTCTTGATCCTGCATAGTGCTGGTTCAAGCAAATCATTAACAGCACCCCCAAAAGGGAGGACAATTGCTGTTCACCAGCGTTTTTTTTTACGTGGACTTATATAAAAACAACACCAAGACAATATATGCAATGACATTCAATGGTTGGGCAGGGAAAAGGGCCACTCATGCATCCTAAATACACTTATGTTTGTACTTTGGTGCATAGAACATAAGGAAAATAATGTGCCTATTTAAGCTTCCCATTGGAATTGATAGCAACTGATAAAATTGAGAAAAAGGAAGAATCTGTATTGGTGACGCACAGGGAGATAGGAAATAATTTTATTCAATTAACATATAACTTTTAATATATTCTTGCTTAAAATAATGTATTTCTGGTTTGCATGTTAATCCAAGATTACAGTGAAACATAGAGGTTAAAATTACAAACACTAATAAATATACAAGTGAGAGAAAATAAAGTTTGTGATATGAAGATTTAAAAATCATGTCCATGTGTTTTTAATAATACAATGTTATATTGTAATATATTCAGTTATATATCCACTTGGTCATTGTATGTAATATAATGTTGTTAATTACAAAGGTCATTCAATTATTCGTACTTTGAAACCCTACTTCTAAACACCCTGGATATAATGAATGCTGTGTCCGGGTTTATCCTGATTTTACTTCTGTATATTTATTTATTATTTATTACCAGTTATTTATATAGGCCCTCATTCCGAGTTGTTCGCTCGCAAGTGAATTTTAGCAGATTTGCTCATGCTAAGCCGCCGCCTACTGGGTGTGAATCTTAGCATCTTAAAATTGCGAACGATGTATTCGCAATATTGCGATTACACACCTCGTAGCAGTTTCTGAGTAGCTTCAGACTTACTCGGCATCTGCGATCAGTTCAGTGCTTGTCGTTCCTGGTTTGACGTCACAAACACACCCAGCGTTCGCCCAGACACTCCCCCGTTTCTCCAGCCACTCCTGCGTTTTTTCCGGAAACGGTAGCGTTTTTTCACACACGCCCATAAAACGTCCAGTTTCCGCCCAGTAGCACCCATTTCCTGTCAATCACATTACGATCGCCAGAACGATGAAAAAGCCGTGAGTAAAAATCCTAACTGCATAGCAAATTTACTTGGCGCAGTCGCAGAGCGGACATTGCGCATGCGCATTAAGCGGAAAATCGCTGCGATGCGAAGATTTTTACCGAGCTAACAACTCGGAATGAGGGCCATAGTGAACACATATTCCGCAGCACTTTACAAATAAAATTTTGGCCATTCACATCAGTCCCTGCCCCAGTGGAGCTTACAATCTATATATGTACATACACACACATTCATGCTAGGGTTAGCATGTTTTGTTGGGATCCAAATAATCTACCAGTATATTTTTGGGATTGTGGTAGGAAACCGGAGCACCCGGAGGAAACCCACTTGTTAGGCGGGGCAGTCCATGACGCCGCTCCAACTGTTGCCGAGCGACGGTCACGGCCGCCGCACCTTCTTCCGTACCCGCCCGGCGCCTAGCAACGCCAGGACGCCGTGCGTGCTGTGCCGCCGGGTCCCTGGCAAAGCTAGGACGCCGAGCGTCCACAGCCGGGTCCATGGCAACGGGGACACCACTGGTGGCCCGCGTTTCCCGTTGCCAGATACTAATTCTATTTAATGAGTTGCTCGTGCAGCAGGGCAGCTGCACGGCAACCATCAATTAGGGTCTGGGGGCTGGTCTGGCTGGCTCTCCGGTCATTGGACAGCAGGGCCTTTTTATGGGAGCCAGCACACTGCAGCCTCGCCGGTGATAGCTTCCTGTATGCTGTTCCTGCCTTGCAAAGTTTGTTCCTAGTCTGCTGAATCTGGTCGATCCTGCTCCCTGTGCTCCTGAGTCCTGGAGTTCTGAAGCCGGTCCTGGGAATCCTTCCAGTCCAAGTGAACCTGTTGCAGTCATCTGGGGGTTCTCGCTTATTGGGGTTCTCTCCCGGTTTCGTGAGTAGCGGCTTCTGCCGTGTGTTGCGGCCTAGGCCGCTTAGTCCTTGCGTTTGTTTTGTACTGGTGTTTTTGCGGAGGTTTCCGCTCTTCACTGTCCTCCCCGGTACACGACAGTGCCGTGTGGGGTGTGGACAGTGGTATCTTTTGTTGTCCTTTTCCTTTGGCGGCGTGCCGCACATATATTTAGTTTTAGGGTTGTTAGTAGCCCCTAGCTGTCTGTTTGCTTTAGTTAGAGGTCCCCTTGTTATTATCCTATCTCGGTTCACGCCTTGTCTCACTCTAAGACCTGGGGGCATCGGAGTTGGGCAGACCTAATCCGCCCTTCAAACACGGCTGCCGTGGGCCCAAGAAACCATAGTCACGCAGGCGTGAACTGACCACACGGGTGAAACAATGGAGGTAGGTTGCTAGGGGCTATTTCCATACCACACCTTATTTCAGCGTCACGTTCTGGTGCTCTGGACTCACTACACAACATCTCTCTTGTTCTGAGCACCAGGAACGTAACATTATCACCGGCCCAAAAAGAATAAAGAGTAATTTGTATTTGGTGGGCCTTGAGATTCGGCCTCATGAATCCGGCAGTATTAGGACCGAATCCCAGCCAGCTTTTGGCCAACCAGATTCAGGAACTAACTCAGATGGTTCAGGATCTTACTCTTCGGGTGAGATCACAGGAAGATCTTTTGCGAGCCTCCCTGAGTATGATTCCAGAACCAAAGATGCATCTTCCTAACCGTTTTTCGGGTAACCGAAAGGAATTTTTTAATTTTAATGAAGCTTGTAAACTTTATTTTCGGTTAAGGCCCCGATCCTCTGGTACTGAGTCTCAACGGGTCGGGATTGTGATGTCTTTGCTTCAAGGCAACCCGCAAACCTGGGCTTTTGGGTTAAAAGCCAATGACGCAGCCTTGCTATCGGTAGATGCCTTTTTTAAGTCCTTAGGCCTTTTGTATGATGACCCTGATAGAGAAGCGTCGGCTGAGAGCCACCTGCGTGCACTTAAGCAAGGGAAAAATCCAGCAGAGGCGTATTGTACCGAGTTTCGCCGTTGGTCGAATGACTGTGGCTGGAATGACCCGGCCCTGCACAGTCAGTTTCACCTCGGTTTATCTAAAGTTATTAAAGACAGTCTCCTGCAGTACCCCGCTCCAGAGACTTTAGACAAACTCATGGAGCTTGCTATTAAAATTGATCGTCGTCTCCGGGAGCGGAGGGCTGAAAGATGAGCTAGTTTCAGGCCTAGTCCATGTGTGTATACTTTCCCTGAGGACGTCAAGGAGCCCATGAAAATGGGTCTCTCCCGGCTGTCCCCAGAGGAAAGAACCAGAAGGCTAAATTCTGGTCTCTGCTTGTATTGTGGTGGCAAGGGACATGTCGCGCGTAATTGCCCGAATAAGCAGGGAAACGCTCTGACCAAGTGAATTGTGAGGGGGTTCACTTGGGTCTGCAATTGATCTCCTCTAATGATTCCTTATTAGTTCCTGTAAAAATTTCCTTTGGTAGTCTCAGTACGTTGGTGTCGGCCTTCGTCGACAGTGGAGCTGCGGGACATTTCATGGATCTTGGTTGGGCTCAGGCTTTGGGCGTTCCGCAGATACCTTTGGATAAACGTATAACCATGCACGGCTTGGATGGTGGTCCACTTTCTAATGGGGTAATCACACCGCACACCTCCAGTACAACTGACAGTGGGGGCCCTACATCCGTAGAAAATCGAGTTTTACCTTACCCATTGTCCGGCAAGTCCCCGTAGTTTTGGGTCACCCCTGGCTTGCCTTTCATAATCCCACCATAGATTGGCGGTCTGGGGAGATTTCCCGATGGGGTCCCTTTTGTGTTAAGGAATGTATTTCCTGTCCAGTCCGGGTTGCGGCTGTCACCCCAGAACTTATTCCTTTGGAATATCAGGACTTTGCCGATGTTTTCTCCAAGGCTAATGCGGATATTCTGCCCCCTCATCGGTCCTATGACTGCGCCATTGACTTAGTTCCCAGTGCCTCTTTGCCTAAAGGGAGACTATATGCCCTGTCTGGCCCGGAAACTACGGCAATGGATGAGTATGTACAGGAGAGCCTGAAGAAGGGCTTCATTAGGCCCTCGAAATCTCCATTGAGTGCAGGGTTCTTTTTTGTTGAGAAAAAGCTCAGACCATGTATTGATTATCGGGCTCTGAATAAGATTTCTGTTAAAAACACCTACCCCTTGCCACTGATTTTGGTACTATTTGATCAGCTCCGTACTGCCGTTATCTTTTCCAAAATCGATCTTAGAGGGGCTCACAATCTCATCCGAATAAAATCTGGGGATGAGTGGAAGACGGCTTTCAGCACACAGTCGGGACATTATGAATACATGGTGATGCCATTTGGGCTGTCTAATGCTCCTGCTGTTTTTCAAGATCTCATTAACGACGTCCTTCGCGACTTTCTAGGAAAGTTCGTAGTCGTTTATTTAGACGACATTTTGATTTACTCAGTCCTTTGAACAACATATTACCCATGTGCGACTGGTCCTTCAGAGGTTACGGGAAAATCATTTGTACGCCAAACTGGAGAAATGTGATTTCCACATCACAGAAGTGTCCTTCCTGGGGTATATTATTTCTCCAAAGGGGTTTTTCATGGAACCAAAAAAACTCCAGGCAATCCTAAATTGGGCACAACCCATGAACTTAAAAGCAATCCAGCGCTTTTTAGGGTTTGCAAATTATTATAGGCGTTTTATTCATACCTTCTCAGATTTGGTTGCTCCTATTGTGGCGTTGACTAAAAAAGGAGCGGACCCTTCCAATTGGTCGCCTAAAGCCAAGTCTGCCTTCCTGGCCTTGAAACAGGCCTTTGTCTCAGCTCCAGTACTCAGACACCCTAACCCGGATCTCCCCTTTATTGTCGAGGTAGATGCTTCAGAGGTTTGAGTGGGGGCAATCCTTTCTCAGGAAGACCCGGAGTCTCGGGAATTACACCCATGTGCCTTCATGTCCAGAAAATTCTCCTCCGCAGAATCCAACTATGATGTTGGTAATCGAGAATTGTTGGCAGTTAAATGGGCTTTCGAGGAGTGGAGGCACTGGCTGGAAGGAGCAAGGCATACCATTACTGTGTTCACTGACCACAAGAACCTGCAGTATATTGAGTCAGCTAAACGGCTTAATGCTCGGCAGGCGCGTTGGGCGCTGTTTTTTTACTCGTTTCAGGTTTATCATCACCTTCGGGCACGGTTCCAAGAATACGAAAGCCGATGCCCTGTCACGTTGTTTTCTTCCGGTTCACAATAACCACCCGGCTACTACCCCCATAATCCCATCGTCTGTAATCTGGGCTGGCCTCACACAGGATTTATTTGCACAGCTAGTCCAGCTTCAGCAGCAGGCTCCCAATGTCACTCCTGCAGATCGTCTCTTCATCCCTGAATTTCTGAGAGGCACTGTTCTAGCTGAGTTTCATGATAATAAGGTTTCTGGTCATCCGGGTATCACTAAAACCTTGGAGTTAATCTCTCGCTCAGTGTGGTGGCCTAATCTTTCTAAAGATGTGAGGGAATTTGTCCGTTCCTGTCAGGTTTGTGCTCAGTACAAGGTATCTCGATCATTGCCGGTCGGGCAACTCATGCCTCTAGCCATTCCTCTCAGGCCATGGTCACATATATCCATGGATTTCATGGTGGACCTTCCTCTTTCAGCTGGGTTCCGGGTCATTTGGGTGGTAGTAGACCATTTTAGTAAGATGGCCCACTTCATTGCTCTTCCCCGATTACCCTCCGCTCAAGGGTTGGCAGTTTTGTTTCTCCGCCATGTCTTCAGGCTCCATGGTCTACCCATGGATATTGTCTCTGATCGGGGACCACAATTCATTGCCCGTTTCTGGAAACGTTTTTGTGCCTCATTAAATATGAAACTCTCTTTAACATCTGGGTTCCATCCACAGTCTAACGGACAAACTGAACGTGTTAATCAGTCATTAAAACAGTATTTACAGCTATATTCGGCCAAACTTCAGAATGTTTGGTCTGAATTTCTTCCTTTGGCCGAGTTTGCCTATAATAACTCTTGTCATTCTTCCACCAAGGAGTCTCCATTCTTTTCGGTCCTGGGCTTTCATCCTAGAGCCAATTCTTTTTACCCTCATTTTCCAGTCTCTTCGTTGACCTTAACTTCCCGTCTCAGAATGATTTGGAAAAAGGTGCACCTTGCCCTTTAAGAAGGCTGCCTTCCGAGAAAAGATTTTTTCAGATAGGTTCCGACGCCCATGCACTTTTAAGGTGGGAGATAAGGTGTGGTTGTCAACCCACAACATCAAGCTCCAACAACCCTCGGCTAGATTGGGACCCAAATTTATTGGACCGTTCCTTATCGTAAAGAAGGTCAATCCAGTTGCTTTTCGGCTACGCTTGCCTTAATCACTCAAAATTGGCAATACTTTTCATTGTTCCCTTCTGAAGCAATATATTTCTTCCAGGAGATTCCCTCGGAAAACTTCTCAGGGTAGACCTGCGGTGGATGTTCAGGGGCAACAACAGTTTTTGTTGGAGAAGGTTTTAGATTCCAAAGTTTCTCGAGGCCGGCTGTATTTTTTGGTTTACTGGAAAGACTATGGCCTTGAGGAAAGGTCTTGGGTCTTGGATAAGGATCTACATGCCCCTAAACTTAAGAAATTATTCTTTCAGGAATTTCCTCAGAAACCCGGCTTTAGGGGTTCTTTAACCCCTCCTCAAGGGGGGGGGTACTGTTAGGCGCGGCGGTCCGTGACACCGCTCCGACTGTTGCAGAGCGACGGTCACGGCCGCTGCACCATCTTCCGTACCCGCCCGGCGCCTAGCAATGCCAGGACGCCGTGCGTGCTGTGCCGCCGGGTCCCTGGCAACGCTAGGTTGCTGGGCGTCCACAGCCGCCGGGTCCATGGCAACGGGGACGCCACTGGTGGCCCGTGTTCCCCGTTGCCAGATACTAATTCTATTTAATGAGTTGCTCGTGCAGCAGGGCAGCTGCATGGCAACCATCAATTAGGGTCTGGGGGCTGGTCTAGCTGGCTCTCCGGTCATTGGACAGCAGGGCCTTTTTATGGGAGCCAGCACACTGCAGCCATGCCGGTGATAGCTTCCTGTATGCTGTTCCTGCCTTGCAAAGTTTGTTCCTAGTCTGCTGAATCTGGTCGATCCTGCTCCCTGTGCTCCTGAGTCCTGGAGTTCTGAAGCCGGTCCTGGGAATCCTTCCAGTCCAAGTGAACCTGTTGCAGTCATCTGGGGGTTCTTGCTTATTGGGGTTCTCTCCCGGTTTCGTGAGTAGCGGCTTCTGACGCGTGTTGCGGCCTAGGCCGCTTAGTCCTTGCGTTTGTTTTGTACTGGTGTTTTTGCGGAGGTTTCCGCTCTTCACTGTACTCCCCGGTACACGACGGTGCCGTGTGGGGTGTGGACAGTGGTATCTTTTGTTGTCCTTTTCCTTTGGCGGCGTGCCGCACATATATTTAGTTTTAGGGTTGTTAGTAGCCCCTAGTCGTCTGTTTGCTTTAGTTAGAGGTCCCCTTGTTATTATCCTGTCTCGGTTGACGCCTTGTCTCACTCTAAGACCTGGGGGCATCGGAGTTGGGCAGACCTAATCCGCCCTTCAAACGCGGCTGCCGTGGGCCCAAGAAACCATAGTCATGCAGGCGTGAACTGACCACACGGGTGAAACAATGGAGGTAGGTTGCTAGGGGCTATTTCCATACCACACCTTATTTCAGCGTCACGTTCTGGTGCTCTGGACTCACTACACAACATCTCTCTTGTTCTGAGCACCAGGAACATAACACCACTCAAGTACGGGGAGAATATACAAACTCCTCACAGTTAGAGCCATGGTGGGAATCGAACCCATGACCTCAGTGCTGTAATGCTAACCATTACACCATCCGTATTGCCCATATGTAGCAGTACCATCAATATACTAGTCGCTAGTAAGTACCTCTAAAGAAAGGCTCATTGAATTTTAGAGACTGTGAGCATAGGTTTAGTATCTGCAAATTTTAAACCCCGAACTTCAAACAATGTTATTCTTAAGTCCAATATCTCAATATTTCATATACATAAGGTCCGAGTCCAGATTGTCTCAAATCCTTCAGATAGTTATAATGTCATATCAAAAATAATAACTATTGCATATAACACCAACCTCACACTTGCTATTTATTACCTTGTAGGAATGCTATCAGGCTGAAAGTGCAGGTTGGTGTACTTAGAGGAGTATAATAACTCCAACTTTATTTGTCAGAATAATTGACATGAGATGTGACAATATTTACTTTAACTATCCATGTATAATGGACTGTTGGATCATGAAATAAACCATATGTTAAAACATTCTATTATGGGTGTCAGGGTTACCACTAAACCAAAGCAGATCTAAGGTAAATCAATCAAGTCAAAAAAATATATACCATTTATTTTTTTATTATCCACTGTCAGTCAGATATTTTACATATAATACATTAACATTCAATAGTTATTCCATATTATATTTAAATAAGACAACATTTGTTTCGCCTATTTAAAAAATTAGGTTGCTTATTCCTGTTTCTGACAGTATGTCTGGTTCAAGATACGATTCCCACCAAATAATATGACAGTGTTATGCTGTATAAATAAATAAAACATGTAATCTTAAATTAATACATTTGTGACCAGGCCACTGATTAAATATATTATTTATTACCAGTTATTTATATAGCGCACACACATTCCGCCGTGCTTTACAGAGAATATTTGGCCATTCACATCAGTCCCTGCCCCAGTGGAGTTTACAATCTATATTCCCTACACATGTACATGCACACACATTCACGCTAGGGTTAATTTTGTTGGGATCCAATTAACCTATCAGTATCTTTTTGGATTGTGGTAGGAAACTGGAGTACCCGGAGGAAATCCACGCAAGTACGGGGAGAATATACAAACTCCACACAGTTGGGCCATGGTGGGAATCAAACCCATGACCTCAGTGCTGTGAGGCAGTAATGCTAACCATTACACCATCCATACAGCCCCGATATCAGTTCACCACAATTGTATAAGAATTGACAGCAACAATTAAGTGAACTGTAAGGAAGTGAGAAATTTGGGCCTTCCCTTCTCATGAGGCCATACCCCTTTTTTAGGCTTGTGTGTCTTCATTCGCTCAAGGTGGGCAAGACTAGCTGTACCAGATGTCACGGACCCCGATGCCAGCACTACCCCTGGGCTTGCAGTATCTTAGGGGTGTTTGAAGCCAGATGACTTGGAGGGAGGTTATTGATGATTAACATCATGTGAACAGACTTCCACAACCTTATTTAAACTAATGGAATGCTGGCAGTGATGCTTTCGACAAAATCCTTTGTTATAGTAAACCCCAAGTCACCAATAAAAGTACATATGTACTGTAGATTAAATGCATGTATTTACCCACATTCATAAGCATCTCTGGCCCGGATTTCATGAAGCATTCTGCAAATACCAGCATGCCTGAAAGCCATATTGTGTATGAATGAAAGGCCTCCTCACCAATGCCCCCCCCCCCCCCGAATTTCTATCAGACCCCAAACCTTTTCTGCCATCTTCTGTGATGACAAAAATGTCAACAAAATTGCCCTATCAGATTCGCTGGTGCATCTGACATCTTACTCTAAAAATTGTGGTGTTCTCACAAAGCAGGAGGAGCTACCTGAGCAGCCCTATAATCCTTAACCTTACACTGCCTGGAGAGCAAGTGCATAAACTTTCGGGAGTGCAAATCACCATTAGTGCAGCACAAGAAGAGAGAAAAAAACAAGGTTATCACCAGATCCGGAGTGACGGTACTCTGTGACAGTAGGGGACAGACTTGCAACAGAGAGCAGAAGGCAAGGTGACAGAGATTGATGAACAGAGCCCAACTTCATGCTTAGATGAGGAAATGGGGAACCCCATTAAGGAAAAAAAACAAAGTGGGCAGAGTGAGAAGCGACAGATGGATCGCCAAAATGATATAAGAAAAAATCAACATAGAAGATTGATAGCGAGATCCCATAGGGAGAGGAAGATAGGGTGTAAGAAGACAAAAACTTGGGCCAGCATAGACTGAAGAAGCAGAGATGAAAAATGGAAAGCCCCTTGTTGCAAGAAAAGGAGGTATACAATGAAAAGTGTAAGCCTGAGAAAAAGTAGAAAAAGGTGATGAGAAGGGAAAAAAACTGCTGAGGTAAACTGAGCAAAGAAGAAGGAAAACAGAAGAGGAAGAAGCGAGTATATCAGAAGATAAGATAGAAAATAGAGACATAGGAAATGAAGGGATAACCAAAGACATAACAGCAGGAATAGTACAAGAACTAAAAGAAGTGGGGTTAGACACAGAGGAAATTGGTGAAGATTGAAGTGGGATAGAAGCTGAAAAGATTCTTCCTGTTCAGGAAACAAAGCACACACAGGCTGAGAATTGGACAAACCTGCAGGGGTTAATATGTCCTTAACTAGCTGCTAGAAGCTGGGGGATGAGGCTAACATCCAGCCATGCAGGCAGACAAGATGGAGCTTGCTCAGGGAAGATTTAAAGTGAATGTTCTGGCAAGGGGAAAAAAATTGTAGGGGTGTACATGAAAGGCTGCTGAGGAACCCATGGAAATAATAGGGAATCCGGTGCCTATTGCGAGGGTGGAGGACTCCAACAGTAATAACCTGGTGGCAGCAGGGACACATAGCAGAGCCAATCCCTGGAGCCTCACCTGGCACATCCAGCCCAAAGGCCAGTGATGGGTCCGTGGTCGGTATTGGGTAGGAGGGGCCATAATTGATATAGCCAGGGAATTACACATTGGACTGGAGCTGCAGACCCTAGACGATTCACTGGTGGACAGCATCCCAGCACTCCAAACAGAGTGAGACCAGGAAACAGGGGAAATGATTGGGCAAGCAAGCTCAGAGGGGGCAGAACGTTTAGGATGGGGATTAATGAAAATTGAAAAAGGGTTTGAAGAGGGTTGATATAGAAGTTAAAGTGGGATGCAGTTACATTGCCGGTAGTCGGGATCCCGGCAGCCAGGATATTGACACTGTAATCCCAACTATTGACAATGCTGCCAGCCATAATCCCAGCTCACGGGCTATTCCCTCTCGTGGGTGTCCATGACACCCATAGAGTGGGGATAGAGCCTGTGGCAAGTGCAGCGAACCACCGAGCCTACAGTATGGAGAGCACAGAGAGCCCACAAGGGGACTTTTTGCGCTCACCCCGCTGCCAGCATACTGACAGCCGGGATGCCATTGTCTGTATACTGACGGACGGCATCCCGACCGTTGGTAATTCATACTGATCCCGTTAAAGCAATAGAAGAGAACAAAAATGGAAAGAATACTGTAAAAAAGGAATAAAATAGATACAAATGAGAATAAAATAGACACAAAAAAGTACAAAGTGAAATAAAATAAACAAATGAGTAAAAGATACAATTAATTTAGTCAGAAAACTGACACTGATAATTTACCACCAGGAATTCCAGAATTCCAAAATAGAGAGAAGGCAATTTCATGTCAGACTAAAAACTTATAAAGAACTAAAGCTTGCCTCCTAAACTACTCTAATTGGTCCAACAAAACAACAGGAACAAGAGGAAACAAAACACCTGTCAATCAAGGGTATCAGCACCTAACAATTTCCAGTCTCAAAGTAATGAGCTTAGTTTTGCTTTGTGCTTATGCGAACCGGCTCAGTGTTCTGTTTCATAACTGTATCCCACTTTTTGCAATGTGGTTAAAATGTCGAATAAGGTGGTTTCCAAGCACTGTCCTCAATGCACCCCCAGAGTCCATGTTTTAAAGAATATCCATGCTTAGGCATAGGTGACTTAATTAATAACTCAGTCAGTTTGACTATACCATCTGTGCACAAGCAGAGATATCCCTATAAACTGTATTAGCTGTTTTCTTTGATTACTTTGGCCTCATAATGTGAAAAAAAGTTAAAGCATATAAGTCTTAGGAATTTGATTTTTTTTTTTTTTTTTTAACTCAGCACAAGAAGTTCTACAGGCATGTACACTTACACAGCTTTTACTCTCCTGGATCCCCCACAGCAGTAAACTGAACGTTGCTAATTGTGCGCTGCAGAGTCAGTGACCATTGCACCCACCCCCACCTTGAGGACCTTAGTTTTACTACTTTTGCATATTGTGAATTAGAATTTTACAAAAGTTAGTCTGACATATCGTATATTCCAACTGACATGGAATTCATCTTTTCCAAATGAGGACAGGCTGCATCAGTTCTAAGAAATGGTGGACAGTCGTGTCTGCCAGCAGCTGACTGCCTTTATATTTTATAATGACTGACTCATCTTTTCACTGCCTTACACTATCCATTATCCACTTTCCCCACTACAATTGTTAGTCCACTGGATTATAAATTTAATTGGGCAGGGCCATCTTTATCTTCTGTTTCATGCATTATATTTTTTTTATTTGTGTCTTGCTTCCCTGAATGTACAGTACTTCGAAATATGTCACCACTTTGTCTTCTGGTCATATTCCTTTATGCAGGACCAGATTATAAATTGGGCAGATGGAGCTGGAGCTGGAGCTCCAAACCTCCACATAAAAATAGGCCCATCATCATGACAGCGTGATAATAACCAGCTGCCTAGCTGGCCACACAGTCAGCTATAAATCATAAGTATTAAAACTGTGGCCCTCATTCCGAGTTGTTCGCTCGCAAGCTGCTTTTAGCAGCTTTGCACACGCTAAGCCGCCGCCTACTGGGAGTGAATCTTAGCATAGTAAAATTGCGAATGAAAGATTAGCAGAATTGCGAATAGACACTTCTTAGCAGTTTCTGAGTAGCTCCACACTTACTCGGCAACTGCGATCAGTTCAGTCAGTTTCGTTCCTGGTTTGACGTCACAAACACTCCCAGCGTTCGCCCAGACTCCCCCCCGTTTCTTCAGACACTCCCGCGTTTTTCCCAGAAACGGCAGCGTTTTTTCACACACACCCATAAAACGTCCAGTTTCCGCCCAGAAACACCCACTTCCTGTCAATCACATTACGATCACCAGAACGAAGAAAAAACCTTGTAATGCCGTGAGTAAAATTCCTAACTGCATAGCAAATTTACTTGGCGCAGTCGCAGTGCGAACATTGTGCATGCGCAATTAGCGGAAAATCGCTGCGATGCGAAGAAAATTACCAAGCGAACAACTCGGAATGACCACCCGTATTTCTAGTTATTTCTGCATTGTTGTTATTATTATTATTATTATTATTATTATTATTATTTATGTATTTAGGGAAATAGTTTGCCTGATAGTGTAGGTGGTGTACACACCCATGTGACCTTGGTGAGACTTACAGTGCACTGATCACATCTACTCCACTGCTCTGTATAGACCCTTATACATTTTCAGCCCCAGGCCCATAAGACCCTTAATCCAGCCATGCCTTTAAGGAACAACAACGTTAGTGTAGTTGCATAGAGAGTTTCATAAGATCATTTTGTTGGCAGAGTGTTGCGGTGTTGGATAAAGATGTTAGTCCACATAACGGCACTTCACCAGGATGATTGGTTTATTCATATAACAGAGATAACAGCTTGTAGCATATAGAAGATGTTCTGCAGCAGCAGGAACTCACAGTATTCATGTGAAGCAGTACAGCGCTAGCACAGCATCTCAGTACACACAGGATCCAGCTGTATACTCAAAGGGTGCGGCTGCAGGGTAGACAAGGTCACACACTGAGGAGAGTAGAAGCTGCACATCAGTGCAGTTGTCTCTCCCAGGAAGAACTCTCTCAGACTGTGCACTAAGCACCTCCTCCTGTACTGAGCTGACACTAGGAGGGAAAACACTAGAGCAGGGAAGCTGCCTCTAGTGCTGGGAACGGAGACAGACCACAGAGTGATCCACTGTCTAACACATTTACCCCGTGGCCACAAATCTATTCTCTATATATGAGACAGTTTATTCTTTACAATGTTTATGTTATACATTATTAAAAAGAAAAAAAAAACACTCTTAAACTTTATTGTGAAGGCCAAAACTGGCTGAATATAATACTCAGATTCAGCTATTTTACCAAGGAGCCCATTAAGCAGTATTACAGTACGGCTCTTCATGTATGTGTTTTATTAAACAGCAGAACAGAGTTTTCTGCCTACATGAAGAGGGAGCCTCGAGGAAAATAATGACAGATGGTATGCAAATCCTGGCAAAGTGGCCATGCAGGGTTAGTGGGTTAAACATTAGAAAATATCCACAAGGCATTTAGCGTAAAAACAGTAGAATGGAATAATTATGGTAAATTGAGCTTACCACCATGTCAACATATATCTCTTAGCAAACCGCCGAGTGCCAGGACAATTATGACAGCATACACTCAATTTAGAAAACAAGAAGTATCGGTCAATAATGTTATGCACAATGTCAGCGTTAAGGTGACTCTTGGATATTAGAAGCTAAAGGAGGAGCCCAAGAAATTGCATGCAATCTATACCATTCATTTATCTGAGACTGAAATTGCTGTTCTGTCAAGGTCACCGCTTGCTGCTGCTGCTGGTGTACGTGTGTTCAAATTATTTAAAACTGTAACAATTCAGTAATTATTTTAATAATAACTCTGCAAGCCACAGGGTGCACAAACAGAGGGCTGGGATGATTAATGCAGCGTTCAACAAAGAATGCATCTGCCTTGCTTTATTTGAGCAATTAGCCTTTTAAATTGTTATATAATATGTTAAATGAAAGGCAATATCTTGTGCTTTATATTTACTACACAAAATAATCATTGAGCATTTCTAGACTGTTATAGTGTGCTGTTTGCTAAGATGTATAGTTATTTGTACACAGAAAGCATTAGAGGAAATCCATCGCCAATAAATATTTTAATGTGTTGTGAAAAATTCATAATCTAATAATAAATTTGGTTACGTAAAAAAGAATAATTGGAATGAAATGTTTTGTTTTGTAATTGTGCCCTATACATTTATAATAATAATTTTGGTTGTTTAAACATGAAAAGAGCATATTGGTAAAAACATAAATGAAGTCACACTTTAAAGGTGAAAAGTTGCAAACACACTAGGACAACTCGCTTGTGATACGATGTCATCTGCGACGGACTCGGCGGGGGTGCCGGCATACACACTTGCCAATGCCAGTAGTGAAGAGCAAGGAGGGGGGGGGGGGCTGGTTGGGAGCCAGGGAGTCATGCTGCATTCAGCTGCATGTCCCTTGCTGGCAATGTTGCCCATTGGACCTGCATGTCGGTCCAATGGAGGATGTCCCGTGAATCATCAGAGACATAGGCCCTCATCCCTTGCAATCACTTCAGTCTTTTTGGCCCCGGAATTGACGTCAGACACCTGCCCTGAAAATGCTTGGACACGCCTGTGTTTTTCCAAACACTCCCAGAAATCGGGCAGTTGACGCCCACAAACACCCTCTTCCTGTCAATCTCCTTGCGATTAGCTGTGCAAATGAATTCTTTGTTAAATCCATCGCCTGGCTACGATCCGCTTTGTACCCGTATGGTACGCCTGCGCATTGCGGTGCATACGCATGCGCAGTAGTGACCTGATTGCTGTGCTGTGAAAAACAGCAGTGGGTGATCAACTCGGAATGACCCCCATAGTGCATACACACTAGGACGATATCGGTATAATATCCTATGGCTGCTGCTTAGCAAAACATAGAAGGGGGGGGAGAGATTGGTGGATCTGGACTGCTTTCTACACAGTAAAAAAAAGCCTTATCGTGTCTGCAGTGTTGAGAGAACATCCATAACACTGTTCTCAGCTGGCGATATTATCATCAGGTACCCTGGCGATATTTTTTTTTTTATTTGAGGTTATTAAGTTTAATCAGACCACATTTTCCATTATAATTATGGGAAATGTGATATGCTCACTAAATCAGTGAGATAATAAGGGCTTGGAGGAGAGTTTTGAGAAGTCTCCTCCGATTGCCCTATAGTACATTCCTGTGATACTAAAATAATGTGAAAAGGGTGTGAAAACAGTTTTTTGCATTATTTTAGTAAAAAAAAGTATAGTGGTGCCACATATAATCATGCATAATGAAAATCCTGTTAGATAAATAGGCCCGTTAGAGTGAGTAGCAAGTTCAACTAAAAAGGTTGAAAGTTAGACTTTGGCAATTTTATGCATGAAGGGAAAATCTGAAATGATCCTGTATGAAACACATATACTGTAAATTCAGAATTGTTGTTGATTGAGAACTCCATTCTTACCACATAATCCAGTGTTATCCTGTCATCCTCCATCACACACTACTGCTACCTACAGTATATCAACTAAAGGATCTGCCAGTAGAATAGAGATACATAAAGCATAGACATCAGGAGTAGAGCTTTATATGTAACTTAGAATTCTGAATATGGACACTTCTGCAGTAGAGAGAATATTTTGGTGCAAGGATAATGATACAGCCATCAGTTAGGACAAATAATCATGGGCCAAACCTGTCACATAATGTAGTAAGAGTGAAAGGAACAAAGTCCAGTTTGTCATCAGTTGATATAATTATGGCTACACACAATCTTGCCCCAAATCACTCCTGATATCTCACAATGTGTGCCAGCATTGGCCTTCCTCTAGGCATTTTTTATAAGATTCTTCTGTGATTTCCCAGATAAAAGGTGTGACTGTCCCCTACGGTAGGCAATGACTAGTTATTTTTTATTTATTTTTTAGTTTATTCTTATTTCTTTATTTTTCCATCTTTCATATGCATCAAGATTTTGTTATTTTTGACAAGTCTCTGTAATATTTGTATCAGAAGCAGTGGAAAATTTTGGATACCTCTATTGATCTACAAGTGGTGTCCAATGCATACAGGTTATTTCATGAGCATCAGACTCCTGTACTGCTTAGCTTCTCCCAGGGTTAGACTGGGGATTTAAAACAGCCCTGGCATTCTACTGTACATGCAAGGTGATGTGGTCATGTCTCAAGCGGGGGTGTCATAAGTCATGATAGCCTGGCCTTGTGGCACACCCCATCTCTGTAAACCAGATGGCTGAGTAGAGTGTTGGGAGGCGGAGCTGCTCGGCCAGCTCCTGTCTCTGTGTGTGCTGTGCGACCGGGGAGAGCTGCTCAGCCAGGCTTTTAGTCCTTTCTGGCATGTGCCAGATGGCCAGTCCATCCCTGACTTCTCCTAGAAGTGAAGGAAAATTAGATTAATATTCACCATGTCAACACAAGAATGTTGCCATGGTCTGAATAACGACGTTGTGAATATCAAAAAGGTTTCAAAGTTGACAATTGTGCAAGTTGATGATGCAAAAGTCGACAATACCATGTAACAATACAATTGTCAACATTCAGATCCATATGACATTACGGTAATGACATTGTGAATATCAACATTGTGAATGTCAACAACATGACTACGTACCTCTCCTAGCATTACATAAATGTTGATTAGGATATTTGTAAACTTACTACTGTAGCTATGTATAATCGAACCTTTAAGGCTGGTAGTTTATCCCATGGAACTAGCTATTATATGTTATCCTAGAAGCTTTACTTTTGTTGCATTAATAAATGTAACCACTAGCTCTTCTATTACATTTGAGCCCACATAATTTTGTTCTTGTAGGACCCACATTCAGTTCAAACTCCCCTATGCTTGGCTGCAACATTGTATTGCTATAAGTATAATGATAGCTGCAGTACTGTTGTATATATATATTACTACTGGGCATACCACTTCCTTGTGATGCCAAAGAACAATGAGGCAGATGTACAGTATGACACAGCATTATGGGGAAGAAGTAGTATAAGCGCACGTTATGTGCACTGATACCGCTTCTCCCCCATGTATTGCAGTGGCGGTGCAAGGATGATGGGGGCGCTATGCTAAAAGATAGCATATCAATATGCAGGGGAAAGTATGAACAGCCAGCTGCACTGATCGTTCCAACACCTGTAGTTATCGATTTTGTTTTGTTGGCCATACATCGCAGCCAGGGACAGTGCTGTTATCGCAAGATACCCCATGCGCAGTACAGAGTCGTAGCTGGCAGCAGCTGCAACCGCTATAGTGGCTGTCAATGGGGCAATAACACCTGCAGCTGTTGAAATCGATAGCTTCAGGTGTCAGAAAGATCAGTTCCACTGACCATTCTTACATTGCTCCGCACATCGGCATGCCTTGCAAACACCACCGTAATAATACATGGGGGTGAAGCAATATCAGCGCACATAATATGCGCTGATACCCCTTCTCCCCCATAATGACAGTTTTTACATCTACCCCGAAGTTCAGTATTCTCTCTTTTTGGCACTCTCAATAAACAGCCTGATAGCGAGCTCATCAATATAATACTTAGATAAGCCTGAACTGCAAGGGATTGATTTCCATGTCTCCTGTTTGTAATAATAACTGACTGTTGCGCTAACATTCAGTGTAATGCTACCTTCTGCTGCTCTGTGATAAGTGACCTAGAAAAATGTGGAATTCTGGCACACAGCTACAGTACTGTATGTGCATACACTTCAAATTCTTGGCTCATGTCCAAGAGGATTTCACTATATACCTAACCATCTGTTATTCACAGTTCAGGTGGCTACTTCAGGTCTAATTTTCATTAGGGGCTTGCCACAGCTGAGGAATTTCCATTGCTCTTGCATATTCAAATAGGGTTAAATAGGCTAAGATGCCAACTCTTTTTCCACCTTCTACAGTAGCTACAATTAAAAGCCAGCTTTCGTTAAAGAAATAAATATTGGAGCCCCAACATTTGACAGTAGCTGTGTAAATAAAAAATAAATAAAAAAATGACTACAAAACAATCATCACAAATATTCTCCAGTACTTCCTGCAATAATATGTTTGCTTACACCAGAGTGTAAAGCACAGCTCCCCTTAGTTGCTCTTGTACTTGTCTTACTGGTTACTTAAAAAATATCACTGTATTCATCTCTAACCTCATGCAGAGTCAAGTCCTCTTACACTCCCTAACATTTCTTCTTACACAATCTCAAAGATTGAGTGCTACCCAATCTTTAGTATTATTTAAATTTCACTGGTTAAGTGTAAAGACTTCAGATAACTTGAAGTAACACAACTGTAGTAATATGAGTATGCCAATGCCTCTAAACCCCTATACCACCAAAAAATACATGATTAACCCCAACTACAGGAATATAATTGTTCTGGTTCCACTTTACAATTTATAACAGTTCTTCTGAACAGGGGACTGGTAACAGTATATGGTTAACTTATTCCATATTTTTTCGTGTAATATCAAATGACCTTATTAAATGAAAATAATTTTAAAATGAAAATGTGCATTGACAGCTATGATATGTACGTATTTACATTCTTTTTAATATTTACGATGCATAACTTTTTCTTTATTACTTTATGTTTTTATTAGTGATGAGCGGGTTCGGTTTCTCGGAAACTGAACCCCCCCGAACTTCAGCCTTTTTACACGGGTCCGAGGCAGACTCGGATCTTCCCGCCTTGCTCGGTTAACCCGAGCGCGCCCGAACGTCATCATCCCGCTGTCGGATTCTCGCGAGGCTCGGATTCTATCGCGAGACTCGGATTCTATATAAGGAGCCGCGCGTCGCCGCCATTTTCACACGTGCATTGAGATTGATAGGGAGAGGACGTGGCTGGCGTCCTCTCCGTTTAGACTAGAGTACTAGAGACACTTGATTTACTAATTTTGGGGAGCATATTAGGACTCGGAGTACTACTTGCTGATAGTGTGACCAGTGACCACCAGTTTAATTAATCCGTTCTCTGCCTGAAAAAAAACGATACACAGTGTGACACAGTCACATACCATATCTGTGCTCAGCCTCAGTGTGCTGCATCATATGTAATACTGTATATCTGACTGTGCTGAGTGCTCACTGCTCACACAGCTTAATTGTGGGGGAGACTGGGGAGCAGTTATAGCAGGAGTACATATTTTAAGTACAGTGCACACTTTTGCTGCCAGAGTGCCACTGCCAGTGTGACTGACCAGTGACCACTGACCACCAGTATATTGTGATTGTCTGCTGACCACCAGTATATTGTGATTGTCTGCCTGAAACAGTTAAACACTCGTCGTGTGGTGTTTTTATAAACGCATTCTGCTGACAGTGTCCAGCAGGTCCGTCATTATATAATATATACCTGTCCGGCTGCAGTAGTGATATATATATATATATTTTATATCTCATTATCATCCAGGTAAACTGCAAAAATAGGGTGGTGATAATACATACAAGCGCCCCTGCAGTGACTGTGGTGTATTTTACAAAGTCCTTCCTCAAGCAGATTTCAATGTCATGTAACATGGAAAGAAAAGTGCATATAGTGATGTACAGTTTAAACACATTTAAAATTTAATGTACAAACACATGACACTTAACATTAAAAAACATATACACAACAGTGTGTAATGAAAGGTAAGGAGTTCCAAGTGCGTAATTACCAGCGGTAGGAAAGAACAGTCTCGCGGCAGTTCTACAAGCATGTGTGTATAAACTCCACGGCAACCGCGGCTGTCGTCCCCCCGTCTGGATAGATGGTCTCAACGCGTTTCTCCCCTTAGCGGGTCTTTCTCAAGGCATCCGGATGCCTTGAGAAAGACCCGCTAAGGGGAGAAACGCGTTGGCTGCTATATCCGTGGACAGAGAGCGGGGGAACCAGTGCGAGAGACCATCTATCCAGACGGGGGGACGACAGCCGCGGTTGCCGTGGAGTTTATACACACATGCTTGTAGAACTGCCGCGAGACAGTTCTTTCCTACCGCTGGTAATTACGCACTTGGAACTCCTTACCTTTCATTACACACTGTTGTGTATATGTTTTTTAATGTTAAGTGTCATGTGTTTGTACATTAAATTTTAAATGTGTTTAAACTGTACATCACTATATGCACTTTTCTTTCCATGTTACATGACATTGAAATCTGCTTGAGGAAGGACTTTGTAAAATACACCACAGTCCCTGCAGGGGCGCTTGTATGTATTATCACCACCCTATTTTTGCAGTTTACCTGAGAGTTTCTCTTGGTGGGGGTACTGGAGGGTTACCCCAGTGTGACAAATACATTTTTTAGCCGCCTAGTTTTTGGGGGCGCATTGTACTTACTGTCTATCCTTTGATTTGGTTTCATTATCATCCAGTCTATATTAGCAGCAGACGCAGTACGGTAGTCCACGGCTGTAGCTACCTCTGTGTCGGCAGTTGCTCGTCCATCCATAATTGTATACCACCTACCCATGGTGTTTTTTTCTTTTTCTATCTTCTTGATACTAGTAGCTTACTTTAGGAGTCTGCAGTGCTGAGCTGACAGTGTCCAGCAGGTCCGTCATTATATAATATATACCTGTCCGGCTGCAGTAGTGATATATATATATATTTTTTATATCATTATCATCCAGTCTATATTAGCAGCAGACGCAGTACGGTAGTCCACGGCTGTAGCTACCTCTGTGTCGGCAGTCGCTCGTCCATCCATAATTGTATACCACCTACCTGTGGTGGTTTTTTTCTTTTCTATCTTCTTGATACTAGTAGCTTACTTTAGGAGTCTGCAGTGCTGACAGTGTCCAGCAGGTCCGTCATTATATAATATATACCTGTCCGGCTGCAGTAGTGATATATATATATTTTTTATATCATTATCATCCAGTCTATATTAGCAGCAGACGCAGTACGGTAGTCCACGGCTGTAGCTACCTCTGTGTCGGCAGTCGCTCGTCCATCCATAAGTATACTAGTATCCATCCATCTCCATTGTTTACCTGAGGTGCCTTTTAGTTGTGCCTATTAAAATATGGAGAACAAAAATGTTGAGGCTCCAAAAATAGGGAAAGATCAAGATCCACTTCCACCTCGTGCTGAAGCTGCTGCCAATAGTCATGGCCGAGATGATGAAATGCCAGCAACGTCGTCTGCCAAGGCCGATGCCCAATGTCATAGTACAGAGCATGTAAAATCCAAAACACCAAATATCAGTAAAAAAAGGACTCAAAAATCTAAAATAAAATTGTCGGAGGAGAAGCGTAAACTTGCCAATATGCCATTTACCACACGGAGTGGCAAGGAACGGCTGAGGCCCTGGCCTATGTTCATGGCTAGTGGTTCAGCTTCACATGAGGATGGAAGCACTCAGCCTCTCGCTAGAAAAATGAAAAGACTCAAGCTGGTAAAAGCACAGCAAAGAACTGTGCGTTCTTCGAAATCACAAATCCACAAGGAGAGTCCAATTGTGTCGTTTGCGATGCCTGACCTTCCCAACACTGGACGTGAAGAGCATGCGCCTTCCACCATTTGCACGCCCCCTGCAAGTGCTGGAAGGAGCACCCGCAGTCCAGTTCCTGATAGTCAGATTGAAGATATCAGTGTTGAAGTACACCAGGATGAGGAGGATATGGGTGTTGCTGGCGCTGGGGAGGAAATTGACCAGGAGGATTCTGATGGTGAGGTGGTTTGTTTAAGTCAGGCACCCGGGGAGACACCTGTTGTCCGTGGGAGGAATAGGGCCATTGACATGCCTGGTGAAAATGCCCAAAAAATCAGCTCTTCGGTGTGGAAGTATTTCAACAGAAATGCGGACAACATTTGTCAAGCCGTGTGTTGCCTTTGTCAAGCTGTAATAAGTAGGGGTAAGGACGTTAACCACCTCGGAACATCCTCCCTTATACGTCACCTGCAGCGCATTCATCATAAGTCAGTGACAAGTTCAAAAACTTTGGGCGACAGCGGAAGCAGTCCACTGACCAGTAAATCCCTTTCTCTTGTAACCAAGCTCACGCAAACCACCCCACCAACTCCCTCAGTGTCAATTTCCTCCTTCCCCAGGAATGCCAATAGTCCTGCAGGCCATGTCACTGGCAATTCTGACGAGTCCTCTCCTGCCTGGGATTCCTCCGATGCATCCTTGCGTGTAACGCCTACTGCTGCTGGCGCTGCTGTTGTTGCTGCTGGGAGTCGATGGTCATCCCAGAGGGGAAGTCGTACTCGTAAGACCACTTTTACTACTTCCACCAAGCAATTGACTGTCCAACAGTCCTTTGCGAGGAAGATGAAATATCACAGCAGTCATCCTGCTGCAAAGCGGATAACTGAGGCCTTGGCATCCTGGGCGGTGAGAAACGTGGTTCCGGTATCCATCATTACTGCAGAGGCAACTAGAGACTTGTTGGAGGTACTGTGTCCCCGGTACCAAATACCATCTAGGTTCCATTTCTCTAGGCAGGCGATACCGAAAATGTACACAGACCTCAGAAAAAGACTCACCAGTGTCCTAAAAAATGCAGTTGTACCCAATGTCCACTTAACCACGGACATGTGGACAAGTGGAGCAGGGCAGGCTCAGGACTATATGACTGTGACAGCCCACTGGGTAGATGTATGGACTCCCGCCGCAAGAACAGCAGCGGCGGCACCAGTAGCAGCATCTCGCAAATGCCAACTCTTTCCTAGGCAGGCTACGCTTTGTATCACCGCTTTCCAGAATACGCATACAGCTGAAAACCTCTTACGGCAACTGAGGAAGATCATCGCAGAATGGCTTACCCCAATTGGACTCTCCTGTGGATTTGTGGCATCGGACAACGCCAGCAATATTGTGTGTGCATTAAATCTGGGCAAATTCCAGCACGTCCCATGTTTTGCACATACCTTAAATTTGGTGGTGCAGAATTATTTAAAAAACGAAAGGGGCGTGCAAGAGATGCTGTCGGTGGCCAGAAGAATTGCGGGACACTTTCGGCGTACAGGCACCACGTACAGAAGACTGGAGCACCACCAAAAATGCCTGAACCTGCCCTGCCATCATCTGAAGCAAGAAGTGGTAACGAGGTGGAATTCAACCCTCTATATGCTTCAGAGGTTGGAGGAGCAGCAAAAGGCCATTCAAGCCTATACAACTGAGCATGATATAGGAGGTGGAATGCACCTGTCTCAAGCGCAGTGGAGAATGATTTCAACGTTGTGCAAGGTTCTGCAACCTTTTGAACTTGCCACACGTGAAGTCAGTTCAGACACTGCCAGCCTGAGTCAGGTCATTCCCCTCATCAGGCTTTTGCAGAAGAAGCTGGAGACATTGAAGGAGGAGCTAACACAGAGCGATTCCGCTAGGCATGTGGGACTTGTGGATGGAGCCCTTAATTCGCTTAACAAGGATTCACGGGTGGTCAATCTGTTGAAATCAGAGCACTACATTTTGGCCACCGTGCTCGATCCTAGATTTAAAACCTACCTTGGATCTCTCTTTCCGGCAGACACAAGTCTGCTGGGGTTCAAAGAACTGCTGGTGACAAAATTGTCAAGTCAAGCGGAACGCGACCTGTCAACATCTCCTCCTTCACATTCTCCCGCAACTGGGGGTGCGAGGAAAAGGCTCAGAATTCCGAGCCCACCCGCTGGCGGTGATGCAGGGCAGTCTGGAGCGACTGCTGATGCAGGGCAGTCTGGAGCGACTGCTGATGCTGACATCTGGTCCGGACTATAGGACCTGACAACGATTACGGACATGTCGTCTACTGTCACTGCATATGATTCTCTCCCCATTGAAAGAATGGTGGAGGATTATATGAGTGACCGCATCCAAGTAGGCACGTCAGACAGTCCGTACTTATACTGGCAGGAAAAAGAGGCAATTTGGAGGCCCTTGCACAAACTGGCTTTATTCTACCTAAGTTGCCCTCCCACAAGTGTGTACTCCGAAAGAGTGTTTAGTGCCGCCGCTCACCTTGTCAGCAATCGGCGTACGAGGTTACATCCAGAAAATGTGGAGAAGATGATGTTCATTAAAATGAATTATAATCAATTCCTCCGTGGAGACATTGACCAGCAGCAATTGCCTCCACAAAGTACACAGGGAGCTGAGATGGTGGATTCCAGTGGGGACGAATTGATAATCTGTGAGGAAGGGGATGTACACGGTGATATATCGGAGGATGATGATGAGGTGGACATCTTGCCTCTGTAGAGACAGTTTGTGCAAGGAGAGATTAATTGCTTCTTTTTTGGTGGGGGTCCAAACCAACCCGTCATTTCAGTCACAGTCGTGTGGCAGACCCTGTCACTGAAATGATGGGTTGGTTAAAGTGTGCATGTCCTGTTTATACAACATAAGGGTGGGTGGGAGGGCCCAAGGACAATTCCATCTTGCACCTCTTTTTTCTTTAATTTTTCTTTGCGTCATGTGCTGTTTGGGGAGTAGTTTTTTGAAGGGCCAGCCTGCGTGACACTGCAGTGCCACTCCTAGATGGGCCAGGTGTTTGTGTCGGCCACTTGGGTCGCTTAGCTTACTCACACAGCTACCTCATTGCGCCTCTTTTTTTCTTTGCGTCATGTGCTGTATGGGGTTTTTTTTTTGAAGGGCCAGCCTGCGTGACACTGCAGTGCCACTCCTAGATGGGCCAGGTGTTTGTGTCGGCCACTAGGGTCGCTTAGCTTACTCACACAGCTACCTCATTGCGCCTCTTTTTTTCTTTACGTCATGTGCTGTTTGGGGAGTAGTTTTTTGAAGGGCCAGCCTGCATGACACTGCAGTGCCACTCCTAGATGGGCCAGGTGTTTGTGTCGGCCACTAGGGTCGCTTAGCTTACTCACACAGCTACCTCATTGCGCCTCTTTTTTTCTTTGCGTCATGTGCTGTTTGGGGAGTAGTTTTTTGAAGGGCCAGCCTGCGTGACACTGCAGTGCCACTCTTAGATGGGCCAGGTGTTTGTGTCGGCCACTTGGGTCGCTTAGCTTACTCACACAGCTACCTCATTGCGCCTCTTTTTTTCTTTGCGTCATGTGCTGTTTGGGGAGTAGTTTTTTGAAGGGCCAGCCTGCGTGACACTGCAGTGCCACTCCTAGATGGGCCAGGTGTTTGTGTCGGCCACTTGGGTCGCTTAGCTTAGCCATCCAGCGACCTCGGTGCAAATTTTAGGACTAAAAATAATATTGTGAGGTGTGAGGTGTTCAGAATAGACTGAAAATGAGTGGAAATTATGGTTATTGAGGTTAATAATACTTTGGGATCAAAATGACCCCCAAATTCTATGATTTAAGCTGTTTTTGAGGGTTTTTTGAAAAAAACACCCGAATCCAAAACACACCCGAATCCGACAAAAAAAATTTGGTGAGGTTTTGCCAAAACGCGTTCGAACCCAAAACACGGCCGCGGAACCGAACCCAAAACCAAAACACAAAACCCGAAAAATTTCCGGCGCTCATCACTAGTTTTTATATATATTTTTAGCCTGTAGATGTCATTGTTGTCAATGCTGTACATGGTTAATCTTTATAAACAATAACTTCTATAAAATTAAAGATTGCTATGTGAAATTTAAAAGTGTCATTAAAAATGTCTGATTAGTAGTTTATGATATTTAACATAAAAGAAGAATGTCAGTGCTATATCTTTATCAGCCAGGTATACTTGTTATACGATTTTTATGGGAACTGCATCTTTAAACCAATTTAGTTTAAGGAAGTGACCTTCTATCTCCTCCGTGACCATGTCTCCCACAAAGCTTTTCCTGACCAGCCCGAAAGCTGCTGATATTAAAACCACAGCACTAAAAACCATTTAAGATGCGTCCCTCTCTCTTCCTTCCTCCTGGATATTAATGTGAGCAGTAATGGAGCTCTCCCCTGAAGAAAGCCAGATTTACTGCCCTGCAATTCATTAGAATGTTATTTTTGCTGACTGTCTTTGATGTGGAATCCCAGTCTCTCTAAATATTTCATCTAGCCTCTTTTTATTATTTTCTTTCTCAATACAGAGGAGATTCCAGGCACAGTCATGATGAGGGCTTAGTACTAAAGAACCAGTGCTGTATCTGTAAATGTCTTTTATTTTTATAGCATTTAGAATTATAATTAGGGATGAGCGGGTTCGGTTTGTCGAGATCCAAACCCCCCCAAACTTCACCTATTTACCATGGGTCCGAGGCAGCCTCGGATCTTCCCGCCTTGCTCGGTAAACCCGAACACGCCTGAACGTCATCATCCCGCTGTCGGATTCTCGCGAGATTCGCATTCTATATAAAGAGCCGCGCATTGCCGCCATTTTCAATTGTGCATTGGAGATTGAACGGAGAGGACATGGCTACGTTCTCTGCCTGAAAAGCTCCATATCTGTGCTCAGTGTGCTGCAAATATCCGTGCTCAGTGTGCTGCAAATATCTACGTTCTCTGCCTGAAAAGCTCCATATCTGTGCTCAGTGTGCTGCAAATATCTGTGACCAGTGTGCTGCATTTTGGTGACCAACAGTATATAGTTGTACAGTACAGTAGGCCATTGCTGTATCTTGCAGCTCTGTGTCACTGCAAGTATCCATTCCATATCTGTGTTGCATTTTTGTGAGCAGTATATATAGTAGTACAGTGCAGCATTTTGGTGACCAACAGTATATAGTTGTACAGTACAGTAGTTCATTGCTGTTTCTTGCAGCTCCGTGTCACTGCAAGTATCCATTCCATATCTGTGTTGCATTGTTGTGAGCAGTATATATAGTAGTACAGTGCAGCATTTTGGTGACCAACAGTATATAGTTGTACAGTACAGTAGGCCATTGCTGTATCTTGCAGCTCTGTGTCACTGCAAGTATCCATTCCATATCTGTGCTGCATTGTTGTGAGCAGTATATATAGTAGTACAGTGCAGCATTGTGGTGACCAGTATACTACAGCACAATAGTCCAGTGCTGTTCTCGCTGCTTAGTGTCAGTTCTCCGTAGTATCATCAGTGCTCAGTAAAATCAGTGCTCAGTATAATCAGTGATTGATCAGTATAATCAGTCCTCAGTATAATGAGTGTGCTTAGACGTGCACCCGTTGTCCGCCATTAGTGCATTGGGATTTAGACAATTGATGAAGTTATTGTGTCCCTGGTACAAAATCCCATCTAGATTCCACTTTACTAGGCAGGCAATAGCGAGATTTTACCAATTAATATCAGTGTTTTATAATTAATTATTAATTACAGTGAGCTTGCCAAATGATTCCAGTGATTTTGTCATTTTCTGCCAGTGATTTGGACCAATAATACCATTGATTAGAACGAATAATTCCTGTGATTTTGTCATTTTCTTCCAGTGATTTGAACCAATAATACGATTGATTAGAACAAATAATTCCTGTGATATTGAGGTGTTTGTGTCGCATAGCTTAGCCATCCAGCGACCACAGTGCACCTCTTTTTCTCTTTTCTTTGCATCATGTGCTGTTTGGGGCCAATTTTTTTAAGTGCCATCCTGTCTGACACTTCCGTATATGTCCAGTGGAACTGCCATTTGATATAATTCCCGACATTACTGCCATTTAATTCGAGTGATTTTGTCATTTTCTTCCAGTGATTTGGACCAATAATACCATTGATTAGAATTAATAATTCCTGTGATTTTGTCATTTTCTTCCTGTGATTTGGACCAATAATACCATTGATTAGAACGAATAATTCCTGAGATTTTGTCATTTTCTTCCAGTGATTTGGACCAATAATACCATTGATTAGAATTAATAATTCCTGAGATTTTGTCATTTTCTTCCAGTGATTTGGACCAATAATACCATTGATTAGAATGAATAATTCCTGTGATTTTGTCATTTTCTTCCAGTGATTTGGACCAATAATACCATTGATTAGAATGAATAATTCCTGTGATTTTGTCATTTTCGCCCAGTGATTTGGACCAATAATACCATTGATTAGAACGAATAATTCCTGAGATTTTATAATTTTCTTCCAGTGATTTGGACCAATAATACCATTGATTAGAACGAATAATTCCTGTGATTTTGTCATTTTCTTCCAGTGATTTGGACCAATAATACAATTGATTAAAATGAATAATTCCTGTGATTTTGTCATTTTCTTCCAGTGATTTGGACCAATAATTATTTTTGGTCCTAAAATTTGCACCGAGATTGCTGGATGACTAAGCTAAGCGACCCAAGTGGGCGGCACAAACACATGGCCCATCTAGGAGTGGCACTGCAGTGTCAGACAGGATGGCACGTAAAAAAATTAGCCCCAAACATCACATGATGCAAAGATAAATTAAAAAAAAAAGGTGCAAGATGGAATTGTCCTTGGGCCCTCCCACCCACCCTTATGTTGTATAAACAGCCACAGGGTCTGCCACACGATTGTGGCTGAAATGACTAATTGGTTTTGGGCCCCCACCAAAAAAAAAGCTGTCAATCTCTCCTTGCACAAACTGGCTCTACAGAGGCAAGATGTCCACCTCCTACTCATCGTCTGATTCATCCCCCTCCTCAGATTATTAATTCATCCCCACTGGAATCCACCATCTCAGGGCCCTGTGTACTTTCAGGAGGCAATTGCTGGTGAATGTCTCCATGGAGGTATTGATTATAATTCATTTTGAGGAACATCATCTTCTTCATATTTTGTGGAAGTAACCTTGTACGCCGATCGCTGACAAGGTGACTGGCTGCACTAAACACTATTTCGGAGTACACACTGGAGGGGGGGCAATTTAGGTAAAATAAAGCCAGTTTGTGCAAGGGCCTCCAAATTGCCTCTTTTTCCTGCCAGTATACGTACGGACTGTCTGACATGCCTACTTGGGATGCTGTCACTCATATAATCCTCCACCATTCTTTCAATGGTGACAGAATCATATGCAGTGACAGTAGACGACATGTCTGTAATCGTTGGCAGGTCCTTCAGTCCAGACCAGATGTCAGCACTCGCTCCAGACTGCCCTGCATCACCGCTAGCGGGTGGGCTTGGAATTCATAGCCTTTTCCTTGCAGCCCCAGTTGCGGGAGAATGTGAAAGAGGAGCTGTTGACGGGTCACGTTCCGCTTGACTTGACAATTTTCTCACCAGCAGGTCTTTGAACCTCTGCACACTTGTGTCTGCCGGAAAAAGAGATACAACGTAGGCTTTGAACCTAGGATCGAGCACGGTGGCCAAAATGTAGTGCTCTGATTTCAACAGATTGACCACCCGTGAATCCTGGTTACGCGAATGAAGGGCTCCATCCACAAGTCCCAAATGCCTAGCGGAATCGCTCTGTTTTTAGCTCCTCCTTCAATCTCTCCAGCTGCTTCTGCAAAAGCCTGATGAGGGGAATGACCTGACTCAGGCTGGCAGTGTCTGAACTGACTTCATGTGTGGCAAGTTCAAAGGGTTGCAGAACCTTGCACAACGTTGAAATCATTCTTCACTGCGCTTGAGTCAGGTGCATTCCTCCTCCTTTGCCTATATCGTAGGCAGATGTATAGGCTTGAATGGCCTTTTGCTGCTCCTCCATCCTCTGAAGCATATAGAGGGTTGAATTCCACCTCGTTACCACCTCTTGTTTCAGCTGATGGCGGGGTAGGTACAGGAGTGTTTGCTTGTGCTCCAGTCATCGGCACGCGGTGGCTGAATGCCGAAAGTGGCCCACAATTCTTCGGGCCACCGACAGCATCTCTTGCATGCCCCTGTAATTTTTTAAATAATTCTGCACCACCAAATTCAATGTATGTGCAAAACATGGGACGTGCTGGAATTTGCCCACATGTAATGCACGCACAATATTGGTGGCGTTGTCTTATGTCACAAATCCCCAGGAGAGTCAAATTGGGGTAAGCCATTCTGCGATGATGTTCCTCAGTTTCCATATGAGGTTGTCAGCTGTGTGCCTCTTATGGGAAGCGTTGATACAAAGCCTAGCCTGCCTAGGAACGAGTTGACGTTTGCGAGATGCTGCTACTGGTGCCGCAGCTGCTGTTCTTGCTGCGGGAGGCAATACATCTACCCAGTGGGCTGTCACAGTCATAGAGTCCTGAGTCTGCCCTGCTCCATTTGTCCACTTGTCCACATGTCCATGGTTAAGTGGACATTGGGTACAACTGCATATTTTAGGACACTAGTGAGTCTTTTTCTGACGTCTGTGTACATTCTCGGTATCGCTTGCCTAGAGAAGTGGAACCTAGATGGTATTTGGTACCGGGGACACACTACCTCAAGAAATTCTATAATTGCCTGGGAACTAACGGCGGATACCGGACGCATGTCTAACACCAACATAGCTGCCAAGGCCTGAGTTATCCGCTTTGCAACAGGATGACTGCTGTGATATTTCATCTTCCTCGCAAAGGACTGTTGCTTACTGGAAGTAGTACAAGTGGTCTTCCGACTTCCCCTCTGGGATGACGATCGACTCCCAGCAGCAACAACAGCAGCGCCAGCAGCAGTAGGCATTACACTCAAGGATCCATCGGAGGAATCCCTGGCAGGAGAGGATTCGTCAGACTTGCCAGTGACGTGGCCTGCAGGACTATTGGCTTTCCTGTCTAAGAAGGAAACTGACACTGAGGGAGTTGGTGGTGTGGTTTGCAGGAGCTTGGGTACAAGAGGAAGGGATTTAGTTGTCAGTGGACTTCTTCCGCTGTCACCCAAAGTTTTTGAACTTGTCAATGACTTCTGATGAATGCGCTCCAGGTGACGTATAAGGGAGGATGTTCCGAGGTGGTTAACGTCCTTACCCCTACTTATTACAGCTTGACAAAGGCAACACACGGCTTGACACCTGTTGTCCGCATTTCTGTTAAAATAATTCCACACCGAAGAGGTGATTTTTTTTTTGTAATTTGAACAGGCTTACCTTTCTAAAGACCGAGATTAGAAGATTGTGTGGTGGCCATTTTCCCAGTGATTCGTGCATGTGCAGTAGAGATTTGTTGCCAGGAACATGGCAGGAGCCATATTTCCAGGAGATTAGTGCAAGCGCATTAGAGATAAGTCACTGGGAACATGGTGGGCACCATTTTTTGGGAAACCTGTGCATGTGCAGAGTCTACTGAGCCACAGAGAGGAAGGGTCCCACAAGAAGTGTAAGGGGGTAATGGATTGCCAATGCAATCCCCCTCCTTTGCTCCATAAAGTTGATTAGCAAGCAGGCTGGAGGCTTGCGGCATATTGCTCTACTGCACAGTTCTGACATTACTTACCTTTGGATTGGGTTCAGTGCTGTATTTATAATGGGTGCAATGTGTGCAGTGCACATTAGCCCCTGGGTCAAGGGCATACCTCCCAACATTGGGAGAAATGGAAGAGGGACACTTTGGCGCGGCCCAGCCATGCCCGCCCAAAAAGGGGGATGTGGCCTACAGTAAAGGGGGTGTGTATTCCCCAGGAGTGCCACGATCGTGAGCCACCCCCCATTTTCCGTCACTATGGGGGCACGGCCAGCGCTCTATAAGCTGCTGGCAAGCCCCCTGTCCCTCCGTCTCTAGTGAATAGATGCTGCCAGGCAGAGCAGTGACTGACAGGAGCCTCCCAACTGCCCCCCTTCATGGTGGGACACTGTGGCCCACGGGTGGGACAGCAAGACAGTCCCAAAAAAATGGAACTGTCCAGCAAAAGTCGGGACAGTTGGGAGGTATGGTCAAGGGGGCCCACACTGCAAACCCTGCACCCAATTTTCCAGTACTTAGCTCTCTGGAGTCCTTCATTGGCAACAGTAGTGTTGCACAAATCACCGGTAAAATGGCATAGTGGCCATTTTGCGCATGTGCAGAAGGTAAATCTTGGCAAAAATTGTTGCTGTGCATTTGCCAGGAGATTTGAGCACCACCTGGTGCTCACAGTTAATATGCTGTAACTGCGCTGTTGCTACCTCATAAAGAAGAGGGGCCCTGGATGAAGACTGCACCTGGGTTCGCTCCTCTCTTAGTATGATTGGGTTGCTACGATGAAGTATAATACTTTTGAGGAGGGGTAAATTAGTAATTAAGGTGTGAAATTGTGTGTTGCCATAAATTATTCGATTCACTGGGATGATGTGTGTACTGTGTGGTTGTCACTAATATGGTCTTTATACTGTATGGCAGTTTCTGGGATGCTCTGTGTACTGAATGGTGATCACTAAGATGATCTCTGTATTGTGTAGTAGTCGTTGAGATGCTCTGTGTACCAGGGACGTGCAGTCAGGGGAGGCAGTGCCTTCCCTGTCATAATGATTAAAATAATACAAAGAAGATATTTATAACAGATTTTGTGTTATAGTTCTCTTCTTTGTTTTATTATAATCATTTCCCCTGTGGCAGTGATGCAGCATAGCGATGTGGGAGGCAGCTAGAGAGGTGCCTCCTGCTGACTATAGTACAGTTCATCAAGCTGGAGGCAGGCAAGGGGAAGGGTCCAAGCTACGGGCTGTAAAGGCCCATTGAAAATGTATGTAAAAGCGTCACCAGTACAAGTGCCTCAATGACAGGGGCGTGCATTCACTTACGTGAAAGTACTCCCCTGTCAGTCCAGGAGATCTGATTGGCTGGGAAGCGGGGGACATGCGTTTGTGACGGCAGGGATAGGCGTTCATGATGGCTGGGACCCGGCGGACATAGTGTGCATAGTGGCAGGCTTGGATCTGTCTAGATTCAGAGCCTGCTAACCATTTTGCAGAGTTCGGCAGCGGGTACCCATTTCAAAAATGGCACCACAGCGGCATTTTTGAAATTCAAGATGGCCACCACGAACCAATCACGGCTTGCCATGTCATCCCCCTGCCCCCTCAACTGACTTGCATAAGCCAGTGCGAGGCAGCGGCTGGGCAGTCCATCGGCAGGGAGGGAGCAGGGAAGAGCTCCCGAAGAGAGAAGACACTGGATACCCTGGGGAGGCGGTGGCCATATAAAAAAGCTGGAAGGCCGCCACCCCCTAGGATGAAGATACAGGCGGAAGACATCGAAAGCCCTGGGGAGGCGTCGGACATGAAAAAGAGCTGAAAGGCCACCACCCCCAGGTGAAGGTACAGTACAATAAACTATTAAAACACATGGGGGGTCATTCCGAGTTGTTCGCTCGTTATATTTTCTCGCAACGGAGCGATTAGTCGCTAATGCGCATGCGCAATGTCCGCAGTGCGACTGCGCCAAGTAAATTTGCTATGCAGTTAGGTATTTTACTCGCGGCATTACGAGGTTTTTTCTTCGTTCTGGTGATCGTAATGTGATTGACAGGAAGTGGGTGTTTCTGGGCGGAAACTGGCCGTTTTATGGGTGTGTGCGAAAAAACGCTACCGTTTCTGGGAAAAACGCGGGAGTGGCTGGAGAAACGGAGGAGTGTCTGGCCGAACGCTGGGTGTGTTTGTGACGTCAAACCAGGAACGAAACTGACTGAACTGATCGCAGTTGCCGAGTAAGTGTGGAGCTACTCAGAAACTGCTAAGAAGTGTCTATTCGCAATTTTGCTAATCTTTCGTTCGCAATTTTGATAAGCTAAGATTCACTCCCAGTAGGCGGCGGCTTAGCGTGTGCAAAGCTGCTAAAAGCAGCTTGCGAGTGAACAACTCGGAATGAGGGCCATGGTGTAGTAGATTTATTTTAATATTTTCTTTACAGACGGACTACGGGTGCAGCGGGTCCTTAATGTCCGGGCATGCTGGCACTTGTGGTCTCCAAGTGCTGGCATGCTTGGGCAGGCTTGCTGCGACCTGTAGGCTGCCTGTAAAGAACAATTTTGTCCTGCCTTGAACCCCGCACCCACCGCCACCAGGGGTGCGGGGCATAGCACTGGGCTATCAGTCCAGTGCTGCTTGTTGCTCAGGAGGGGGGACCCCATTTTATTTTTTTGTGTATGCCCACTTTCTGAGGAATTCCAGCCCTGGGCTGACCAGATTAGAGTTGGTTAATGTGATGGCAGGGGGACCCCACATTGAGTGTCCCTCCCGCTATGGCATTATCTCCCTTGCTGGTTGAGCCTGGTGTTGGTTTTCATTAAATAGGGGGAGTCCCATGTTTTTTTTATTTTTACTCTATCTCTCCATATTGGCGGGTAGGGTTAATTGGCCAGTGCCTCCCCAGCTGTTTACCTCACCGCACGTCACTGCTGTGTACTGTTTGACAGTCTTTGATGCTTTGTGTACTGTGTGGTGGTCACTTGGATGCTCTGTGTTTTGGATGTGCATTTTTGTATCTTAAATAAATATTCCTTTATTGAAAGAATTCATCTGACTACAGTGCATCTTTAATATTGATCACCTACTTTTAAAACTCTCTGTACTGTATGATGACACCATGCTCTTAATTTTCAACAATTGTGGCTCCTAAATGCCCAAGCACTGTGAAGCCTTAATCCAGCTCTGAGAGATCGTGTCACTCCTCCCAATGTTCCCTGAGGTAACATGAGAATAAAAATTAAAATAACTTAAGATACATAATCACATGTATTCTTTTATAATGTAAGGCACCATTGCAGTAAAGATGAAAATGCTAATGCTTTAGTACAAATTAATTATTTTAAATCAACCCTTAAGTGCATTGATCTCGGATTTTTTATTTGAAATCACATGTAAAATAAAACTTTGTCCCTTACTGTATATTCACTTGCAAACCAGACATTTAAGGAATATTTCTGCATATCTTAATTAGTTAAAATTATAGCATCCTTTAAGTTGTTAAAATGCAGAAATAATGGTTAGTAAACCTTAAAGATTTTCAACACTGTTTTTTTTTTTTCTGAAAATGTCCTAGTAACTAGAGTTGTGAACCGGCCCATATGTGCTGGATTTGGCTCTAATTTATCATCCAGCTTTGGAATTGAATTGGTCAAACCACCATGACTGGTTTTGGATTTGAATATGTATTTTTTTTACATTTACAAAAAAAGCTAAAATCACTTAATTTGCTCATAGATTACTTTTAACCCCACAGTTTACAATATTGTTTTCACCATTATTGGGCAAAGGCTGAAACACCCTGGTTGGTTATTAAGTGACAGAGCAGCAGCACAAACACGCGGCAGTTTATAGTATCTACAGTATGAAACATTGCAACACAGCAGTGGCAGAAATGAAAGGTGGTGCAATATGGAATTGTTCTTGAGCCCTCCCTCCCACTCATCTCAATTTCTATTATGCCCTCATCACCATCTATACTTGTACTTCTCCCCACATGTGCAGGTGGTGCAGAAATGGTGAAAGAGGCTTCTCTAAGAGGACAGTGTGAGAAATGTCAGACTCACACATAGCTAACATGGATATCCCTAAATGTTCCATTGGAATGATTGACAATTCTGAATGCACAGTTTGTTTTATCGCCTTAGTGGTTTTCATTTTTTACACTTCTTCTAGACTCTGGGGTATATTTACTAAGGTCCCGATTTTGACCGAGATGCTGTTTTTTCATCAAAGTGTCATCTCGGTAATTTACTAAGCAAAAATCACGGCAGTGATGAGGGCATTCGTAATATTTTGGAAGTCCTAGGAAAAAATCACGAATCAATACACCATCGGTCAAATACGCCTGCAATTTGCTAGAAATCGGGAATTTACTAAAAAGTGCAAAACACAAACACTGCCGACAATAGCCAAACACTGCCGTGATAAAATACAAATCGTGAAAAAGTGCTAAAAAAAAACAGACCTGCTTTTTTATCCCGTGTTTGTATAGGCATGCACGGATCCATGAGATCCGTGCATGTTTTTCAGTGGGAACGGGGGGGAAATGTTATACATTTTCTGGAAAAAAATTGCGTGGGGTCCCCCCTCCTAAGGCAAACCAGCCTCGGGCTCTTTGAGCCGATCCTGGTTGCAGAAATATGGGAAAAAAATGGACAGGGGTTCCCCCATATTTAAGCAACCAGCATCGGGCTCTGCGCCTGGTCCTGGTTCCAAAAATACGGGGGACAAAAAGAGTAGGGGTCCCCCGTATTTTTGAAACCAGCACCGGGCTCCACTAGCTGGACAGATAATGCCACAGCCGGGGGTCACTTTTATACAGTGCCTTGCGGCCGTGGCATCAAATATCCAACTAGTCACCCCTGGCCGGGGTACCCTGGGGGAGTGGGGACCCCTTCAATCAAGGGGTCCCCCCCAGCCACCCAAGGGCCAGGGGTGAAGCCCGAGGCTGTCCCCCCCATCCAATAGGCTGCGGATGGGGGGCTGATAGCCTTTGTGAAAAGTGATTGATATTGTTTTTAGTAGCAGTACTACAAGGCCCAGCAAGCCTCCCCCGCAAGCTGGTACTTGGAGAACCACAAGTACCAGCATGCGGCGGAAAAACGGGCCCGCTGGTACCTGTAGTACTACTACTAAAAAAATACCCCAATAAAGACAACACACACACACCTTGAAAGTATAACTTTAATACATCCATCCACACCTCCATATACACATACTTACCTTATGTTCCCACGCAGGTCGGTCCTCTTCTCCAGTAGAATCCATTGTGTACCTGTAGAAAAAATTATACTCACATAATCCAGTGTTTTCGGCTCCTCTGTAAATCCTTTTGTAATCCACGTACTTGAAAAAATAAAAAAACGGATACCCGACCACGAACTGAAAGGGGACCCATGTTTTCACATGGGCCCCCTTTCCCCGAATGCCAGAAACCCACTCTGACTGATGTCTAAGTGGGTTTCTTCAGCCAATCAGGGAGCGCTACGTTGTGACACCCTCCTGATCGGCTGTGTGCTCCTGTACTGTATGACAGGCGGCACACGGCAGTGTTACAATGTAGCGCCTATGTGCTCCATTGTAACTAATGGTGGGAACTTTGAGGTCAGCGGTGAGGTCACTTTCGGTCAACCGCTGACCTGAAAGTTCCCACCATTGGTTACAATGGAGCGCATAGGCGCTACATTGTAACACTGCCGTGTGCCGCCTGTCATACAGTACAGGAGCACACAGACGATCAGGAGGGTGCCACAATGTAGCGCTCCCTGATTGGCTGAAGAAACCCACTTAGACATCAGTCAGAGTGGGTTTCTGGCATTCGGGGAAAGGGGACCCATGTGAAAACATGGGTCCCCTTTCAGTTCGTGGTCGGGTATCCGTTTTTTTATTTTTTTCAAGTACGTGGATTACAAAAGGATTTACCGAGGAGCCGAAAACACTGGATTATGTGAGTATAATTTTTTCTACAGGTACACCATGGATTCTACTGGAGAAGAGGACCGACCTGCGTGGGAACATAAGGTAAGTATGTGTATATGGAGGTGTGGATGGATGTATTAATGTTATACTTTCAAGGTGTGTGTGTGTGTTGTCTTTATTGGGGTATTTTTTTAGTAGTAGTACTACAGGTACCAGCGGGCCCGTTTTTCCGCCGCATGCTGGTACTTGTGGTTCTCCAAGTACCAGCTTGCGGGGGAGGCTTGCTGGGCCTTGTAGTACTGCTACTAAAAACAATATCAATCACTTTTCACAAAGGCTATCAGCCCCCCATCCGCAGCCTATTGGATGGGGGGGACAGCCTCTGGCTTCACCCCTTGCCCTTGGGTGGCTAGGGGGGGACCCCTTGATTGAAGGGGTCCCCACTCCCCCAGGGTACCCCGGCCGGGGGTGACTAGTTGGATATTTGATGCCACGGCCGCAAGGCATTGTATAAAAGTGACCCCCGGCTGTGGCATTATCTGTCCAGCTAGTGGAGCCCGGTGCTGGTTTCAAAAATACGGGGGACCCCTACTCTTTTTGTCCCCCATATTTTTGGAACCAGGACCAGGCGCAGAGCCCGATGCTGGTTGCTTAAATATGGGGGAACCCCTGTCCATTTTTTACCCATATTTCTGCAACCAGGATCGGCTCAAAGAGCCCGAGGCTGGTTTGCCTTAGGAGGGGGGACCCCACACAATTTTTTTTTACATTTAAACTTTATTTATTTGTTAAACAAAGTGCACAATGAAGCCCAGCACGGATCTCTCAGATCCGGCCGAGATTCATTGTATTAAAGTCGGCAGTGTTTTACAAGTCACTCACGTAAAACACTGCCAAAAAAAACGAATGACATCGACATCGGAAAACCCGAAAATGCAGAATACGGCAGCTTAGTAAATTAGTCGTAATCAATTCAAAAAGTTGCATATTTACACTTTCGATGTCATTCGTGATTGAACTTTGACCTCAAACGGGAAAACACGAATCTTAGTAAATTTTTTCCAACACTCATAAATAAAGGCCAAGGCCTATGACTTTCCTTGCCGCTGTGTGTGGTGAATGACATGTTGGCAATTTTATGTTTTTCTGCATCAAATCTTACATTTATAAGAGGTGTCTTTTTCTTTAACACTGTATATTGGGTTTTTGAGTTTAGATTCCCTGACTTAGGGGGTGATTCAGACCTGATCGCTAGGCTGCTAAAATTGTTGTCTTGTGATCAGATAGTCGCCGCCCAAGGGGAGTGTATATTCACCGTACAAGTCTGCGATCGCATGTGTATGCCGATTTGCTAACTCAGTCAGTGGACAGCTGCAAATCCGTTTGCAGGTCACTCACCATTGAATGATTTGCCCTGAGTGTGCAGTGTGTGCGCAGCCCAGGACTTACTCCTACAGTGTGATCAGAATTGGCTGATCGGGTCCAGAGTAGATGTCACACACCCTCCCTGAAAACGCTTGGGAACACCTGACTGCCTCTTCCTGTCAATCAGCATGTGAATGGTTGTGCGTTTAGAATTTTTGCACCAGCCTGTCACTGACCAGCGATGCCTGTTGATTGCCGACGTGCATGTGCATTGCGGTGCATATGCACGCAGAGTTAATCGTTGATCGCCCCCTGTGTGAAAATGCACAGAAGTGATCAGGTCTGAATCACCCCCTTAGTACATTGAGCATCAGCTTTAGTAGATGACATTGCTGAACTAGCATCATCATGACTGGCTGCAGCAGCTGCTATACTAATATTTGGTTGCTCTTCTCTAAACTTGTAGTTATCCATTTATCAAGCCGCAGATCACTGCATGGATCACAGGACTTATAGATGCATGTGAACAAGCACACTTAAGTAAAGTGCATCAATTAACCTGTACAAAAACAATAGATATCTATTTTTTTGTTGTTGTAATGTTTAAAGTTACAGCTAAGTTCGAACTGCGTTGATCACAGGGTTTATAGAAGCACATCAACAAAGCGCACTTGAGTAAAGTGCACCAACCAACAAGTACAAAAACAATAGATATATATTTTTTATTTTACAATTTTTTAACTTCTAGCTTGGTTCAAACTACATGGATAACAGGTAAAAAAGGTGGAGCATGTGAGACCTACAGGACATCAGTGTTCAGCAAAATAGTGATACACCCCAGGTTTTTCCATCTGTACTCTCACGTTTTTGCTATTACCACTGAACATCTTGGTCACTGATGTTTCTTGTCAATATCTGTCAGTTTTAAAATAAATATTTTTATTAATACATTTTTTTACCTATTCTCATAAATTCCTTCATTTTTTTTGCTTTATTGAGCATAAAGCGTATTAAGGAATGAATGAGTAGAACACAGCGATCTCCTGAAAGAAACCTTTATGTGAAAGAACAGCGTCTTTTGAACGTAAGCCTAAAGTGAGCACCGATTATAAGGAGAGTCTAGTGTGTATGCTTGGCACCATATGATTTTAGGAGCACACAAGGGTAAAAGAAACCTTTATAGGAGTGGTCCAGAGTGTTTGAAAGTAAGAACGCATGTAAGCAGCGTTTTACCATCCACACAAAGGGTGAACCCATAAGAATAAACCACCACACACACCCAGAATAGATGGGTCTAGGAGGATCCCAGGTGGAAGTTACACACTGAAGTATCCCATGAAGAACTCACTTTGAACATTTGCATACATTGTGTTTTTTCCACATACCTACTTTTTTATGGACTTTCCATTAGAATACTGTTGAACTTTTGACCCTAACGGGTAATGGGGGTGATTCCGAGTTGTTCGCTCGCTAGCTGCTTTTAGCAGCATTGCACACGCTAAGCCGCCGCTCTCTGGGATTGTATCTTAGCTTAGCAGAATTGCGAACGAAAGATTAGCAGAATTGCGAATAGAAATTTCTTAGCAGTTTCTGAGTAGCTCCAGACCTACTCACAGATTGCGATCAGCTCAGGCCGTTTCGTTCCTGGTTTGACGTCACAAACACGCCCTGCGTTCGGCCAGCCACTCCCCCGTTTCTCCAGACACTCCCGCGTTTTTCCCTGACACGCCTGCGTTTTTCCGCACACTCCCAGAAAACGGACAGTTTCCGCCCAGAAACACCCACTTCCTGTCAGTCACACTACGATCACTTCAACGATAAAATTTCTTCTTTAGGACGTGAGTAAATTTACTAAGATTTGTGCTAAAATACTTACCGCATGCGTACTGCGAACCATGCGTATTTTTGCCTTAATCACTCCATTGCGAAAATCGTCAACGAGCGAACAACTCGGAATGACCCCCAATGTTGGAGATATTTTGTTTGTTTGCACCACTATAGGAATCTGTCCAAATATTTCTTTTATATGTACATGGTTGATGTGTTTGGTGACACATTAGGATAGACTCTTGTGTTTGGCTGCATTCAGAGTGCGCAAGGGGATATCTTGAATTTCTATTGTACATGGATCACAGGGTTTAAAGATGCATGTGAGTAAAGCGCACCAACCAACCAGTACAAAAACAATAAATATATACCATTTTTGTATTTTTAAAGTTGCAGCTTAGTTCAGACTGTACAGATCACACGACTTATACATGAACAAAATGCACTTGAGTAAAGCACACCAACCAAACAGTACAAAAACAATAGATACTGTATATATTTTTAATTTTTTTATTTTTAAACTTGGAGTTTGGTTCAAACTGAGTGGATCTCAGGGTTTTTAGATGCACGTGAGCAAAGCACAGTTGAGTAAAGTGCACCAACCAACTAGTACAAAAACTATAAATATATTTTATTTTCAAAGTTGCAGCTCATTTCGGACTGCATGGATCACAGTGCTTATAGATGCACATTAACAAAACGCACTTGAGTAAAGCGCACCAACCAACCAGTACAAAAACAATAGATGTATATTTTTATTTTTTTATATTTAAACTTGGACCTTGGTTCGAACTGCATGGATCGCAGCATTTATAGATGCATGCAAACAAAATGCACTTGAGTAAAGCATACCAACCAACCAGTACAAAAATTATATATTATATAGATTTTATTTTTACATTTTTAAGCTTGGAGCTTAGTTTGAACTGCATGGATCACAGGGCTTATAGATGCACGTGACCAAGGCGCACTTGAGTAAAACACAGCAGAGTATAGCGCAACACACATAAGCATGAAGTGTGCCCTATACAGTCACTATACTGTACAGCCACAATTAGTCTGGAGTCTCTGTATGGACACAGCCAGACAAAACAGCAGAGTATAGTGCAGTGTGCTCCATTATACAGTCACTATGCTGCACAGCCACAATTAGTCTGGAGTCTCTGGATGGACATAGCACAGCCTAAACAGCAGAGTACAGCACAGCATGCCCCTATATATACAGTCACTGTTTACTGCACAGCTACAATTAGGAGTCTCTGGATGGACAAAGCACATCCTAAATAGCAGAGTATTGCACAGCATTCATCAGCGTGCATTGAGTCCTGGCTGCGGCACCTTATATGGAATCCAAGTCCCACGACAATCCGATGCCAGGGACATGATGTTCGGCCTCAATGTGGAATTCGAGTCTGGCTTCTGTTGTACTGGGAGAACTTTTATCAAATGCCCTTCAAACACTGAATTTTGTTTGCTCATTGTCCCTGAAACCTGTAAAAAATGTTTGTCTGCATCTCTTCCTAATAACTTATTGATAACTGTGTTTAGTCCTGTTGGGCTACTTTTCACTTTCTCATAAACTAAATCAAGCATGGGCAGGTTTACTCATGTAGTATACTTTCCTCCTGCTTTATGTTTATACAGTGACTCTTATGTTGGGTACACACTACAGTATTTGTTCAAACAATGAACGATACAGATGGGTCCTCACTGATCTTATATGAGATGCATAAGCATCGCAGTAAGACAGACATGGCCAGTGTATACACGAATGGGCACATGAGTCATGACCCATTCGCTTATATCGGCTAAGTCCCAGGTGTGGCTAAGCGTGGCTAATTTTACACATGAAACGTATGCACATCATGCGCATATGCATCATGTGTAAGATCAGCCAGGACACATCTGTATATGGGTCGTGGATTGCCACGTGTGTATGTACACCCGATATACACCTGATATATGTGGGAATGACGGCGTTCACAGACATAATGCAACAGCCCTGCAAGACAGGCAATGCTCTATGTGTGTATTATTAATATGGTAATAAAATATATATATTTATGTACAACTAAAGGAGCCTATATCTTCTGATTATTGATATATGTATAGACTACAGATGAGTTGGTTCGGTTCGCCAAGATCCGAACCCCCCCAAACTTCACCTATTTTACACGGGTCCGAGGCACCCTCGGATCTTCCCGCCTTGCTCGGTTAACCCGAATGAGGCTGAACGTCATCATCCCGCTGTCGGATTCTCGCGAGATTCGTACTCTATATAAAGAGCTGCGCATCGCCGCCATTTTCACTCATGCATTGGAGATTGAACGGAGAGTACGTGGCTATGTTCATTGCCTGAAAAGTTCCATATCTGTGCTCAGTGTGCTGCAAATATCCACGTTCTCTGCCTGAAAAGCTCCATATCTGTGCTCAGTGTGCTGCAAATATCTACGTTCTCTGCCTGAAAAGCTCCATATCTGTGCTCAGTGTGCTGCAAATATCTGTGCTCAGTGTGCTGTATTGTGGGGATCACCAGTATATAATTATAGTAGTACAGTACAGTAGGCCATTGCTGTATCTTGCAGCTCCGTGTCAGACTCAGTTCTAGACAGTATCCTGATCATCAGTGCTCAATATTTGCTGCATTGTTGTGTGACCAGTATATACTATATATATTATATATAGTAGTACAGTGCAGCATTTTGGTGACCACCAGTATAGTAGTACAGTACAGTAGTCCATTGCTGTATCTTGCAGCTCCGTGTAACTTCAAGTATCCATATCTGTGCTGCATTGTTGTGAGCAGTATATATAGTAGTATAGTGCAGCATTTTGGTGACCAACAGTATATAGTTGTACAATACAGTAGGCCATTGCTGTATCTTGCAGCTCCGTGTCACTGCAAGTATCCATTCCGTATCTGTGATGCATTTTTGTGAGCAGTATATATAGTAGTACAGTGCAGCATTTTGGTGACCAACAGTATATAGTTGTACAGTACAGTAGTCCATTGCTGTATCTTGCAGCTCCGTGTCACTGCAAGTATCCATATCTGTGCTGCATTGTTGTGAGCAGTATATATAGTAGTACAGTGCAGCGTTTTCGTGACCAACAGTATATAGTTGTACAGTACAGTAGGCCATTGCTGTATCTTGCAGCTCCATGTCACTTCATGTATCCATATCTGTGCTGCATTGTTGTGAGCAGTATATATAGTAGTACAGTGCAGCATTTTGGTGACCAACAGTATATCGTTGTAAAGTACAGTAGTTCATTGCTGTATCTTGCTGCTCTGTGTCACTGCAAGTATCCATATCTGTGCTGCATTGTTGTGAGCAGTATATTTAGTAGTACAGTGCAGCATTTTGGTGACCAACAGTATATAGTTGTACAGTACAGTAGTACAGTGCTCAGTGTCAGTGCTGCATTGTGGTGACCAGTATACTACAGTACAATAGTCCAATGCTGTTCTCGCTGCTCAGTGTCAGTTCTCTATAGTATCATTAGTGCTCAGTATAATCAGTTATTGATCAGTATAATCAGTTCTCAGTATAATCAGTGCGCTGTTAGATGTGCGCCCGTTTTCCGTCATTAGTACATTGGGATTTAGACAATTTATGAAGTTATTGTGTCCCCGGTACAAAATCCCATATAGATTCCACTTCACTAGGCAGGCGATAGCGAGATTTTACCAATTAATATCATTGATTTATAATTAATTATTAATTACAGTGATCTTGCCAAATGATTCCAGTGATTTTGTCATTTTCTTCCAGTGATTTGGACCAATAATACCATTGATTAGAACAAATAATTCCTGTGATTTTGTCATTTTCTTCCAATGATTTGGACCAATAATACCATTGATTAGAACAAATAATTCCTGTTATTTCGTCATTTTCTTCGAGTGATTTGGACCAATAATACCATTGATTAGAACAAATAATTCCTGTGATATTGAGGTGTTTGTGTCGCTTAGCTTAGCCATCCAGCGACCACAGTGCACCTCTTTTTCTCTTTTCTTTGCCTCATGTGCTGTTTTTGGGACTATTTTTTAAGTGCCATCCTGTCTGACACTGCAGTGCCACTCCTAGATGGGCCAGGTGTTTGTGCCACCCTCTTGGGTCGCTTAGCTTAGTCATCCAGCAACCTCGGTGCAAATTTTAGGACTAAAAATAATATTGTGAGGTGTTCAGAATAGACTGGAAATGAGTGGAAATTATGGCTATTGGGGTTAATAATACTATAGGATCAAAATTACCCCCAAATTCTATGATTGAAGCTGTTTTTGAGGGCTTATTTAAAAAAAAAACACCCGAATCCAAAACACACTCGAATCCGTCAAAAAATTTTAAGGGAGGTTTTGCCAAAATGCGTCCAAATCCAAAACACGGCCGCGGAACCGAATCCAAAACCAAAACACAAAACCCAAAAAATTTCCGGTGCACATCTCTAGTATAGACTACATGCTGCACTCAAGATTTAAAATGCATTTTTATACACTTTGGTGGCCAGTGTCTACAGAAAGCTCTAGAAGTACTCACGCATTGCACCCTACCACCCCCACCTGCAAATCACTGTCTATAAGGTAACTTCCAAAGCTTACGGTTGGAAAACAGCTGTTTCATGATATGAGACAGAGGGGTCATGTGACAATGCATTCGGGAGTATATAAGAGCTGGCAGCAGTGCTGACAGCCAACCTCCTGATCCCTCCTGATCCCTCCCTCCAGTGCTCACACTCCCAGTGCAAGCCAAGCTGTAAACCAGTCTGGCTGTAAACCAGAGCCGGAGAGGGAGTCCAAGCCATGATGTGAAAGGCCAGTGGTAGACTGCTGCTCTCCCTCACAGCACTCACTTCCTCTCACTGGCTCATCCAACAGGGGGCTGAAAGGGTTTTTGCCCCCCTTAGCACACAGTTCCAGCACTGCTGCACCTACTGATTCTGTCAGCAGTCGTGCAGCCCTGGGCAGAGCAGAGGCTGGCGGTGTCTTGCACCGAACTCACCTCAGGCAGCACCATTATACAGCAGCATCACCTAACATCGGTCGTAGCTTCTGCTCCTCTCACGGGGGGATAGGACAGAAGGGGGAGCTCCTCACTCAGGCAGGGCGGGCTTTGTACCTCAGAGCTCAGGAAGGTGAGGTAGATATTGAGGTAAAGGAGGGTGGGACAGTGTCTACTGACATACTGGGAACACACGTCCATAAAAACAAATGGTTTTAGTCAGATAAAAGAACTAGTAAGAAGGGATTACTGCTCTCTTCCTTGCAGAAGTAGCAGCATTTTCCTATATCATTGCTTGTCCCTGGTGCATCTCACATGCTAATGACACAGAGTTCCTAAGGTTTTGTTCGTGTTACTGTGAACATGGGGGGGTCACGGTAGCAGTTTTTTTGCAGCCGTGCGATCAGATAGTCGCCGCTTATGGGGGAGTGTATTTTAGCTTAGCAAGGGTGCAAATGCTTTTGCAGGGGAGCTGTGCACAAACTGTTTGTATGAGTAGCTCTGTACTTACTCAGTCACTGTGATCACTTCAGCATGTCAGGTCCTGGAATTGACGTCAGATGCCCGCCCTGCAAACACATGGGCACGCCTGCGTTTGCCTCGCCACTCCCAGAAAACGGGCAGTTGCCTCCCAGTTACGCCTTCCTGCTGTCAAGCTTTTAGCGTTAGCCGCTGGAAATGGCTTCCTAGTAGTTGCCCTTGCTGCCTGGCGATGGCCGTCGCCGGGCAATGACGCGCCTGCGCATTGGTGGCTGGATGCATATGCAATTCTGACCCGTTCGCAGGGCTGCGAAAAAAAGCAGCGTGAGAACGGGTCGGAATGACCCCCATTGTCTGCTTGTAAGCCAGCTAAAACAAAGTTTAAATTACATTGGGGGTAATTCAGAGTTGATCGCAGCAGCAAATTTGTTAGCAGTTGGGCAAAACCATGTGCACTGCAGGGGGGGGGGGGGGGGCAGATGTAACATGTGCAGAGAGAGTTAGATTTGGGTGGCGTGTTCAAACTGAAATCTAAATTGCAGTGTAAAAATAAAGCAGCCAGTATTTACCCTGCACAGAAACAATATAACCCACCCACATCTAACTCTCTCTGCAAATGTTATCTGCCCCACCTGCAGTGCACATGAATTACCTCCATTGTCTTTAGAGTGATGTACAAATCTAGAAGCTAGAGAAGAGGGTTTAATAGCTCTAGCTGCATGATTAAGTCTCAGTTAGTGGAATGATACAGACTGGGACAAGAGCTCATGTATGTTATTAATGTGACAGGATAAAATGTGGAGAATATTACTTATACACTGTGCCTTTGCAGCCAGAAGCTTTTGCATTTCCCTCCTATCTGCAATCACCCTTTATAAGAATGTTGAGGACAGTGCACAAGGCACAGTTTGTGCCATATGTTCTGGTGACAGAGTTATGTTCAGGATGTTGGGCACCATATTTAATTTGAGCTGACCAAGATGTTTAAAACATCTAAAAATCTTTAGAAAAAAATAAGTAAAATGCACATGCACCCATCCCATTTTCTCCAATATGTCTTACCCCCCTTCTCTCTCTCTCTCTCTCTCTCTCTCTCTCTGTCACATCTCTCTTTCCTTTTACACAGCCCCCAATATCTCTTTTCCATTCTCTCAATCTGCTTCTCTCTTTCACCCATATCCTGTTCCTCACGCCAACATATTACCTCTTTTTTTTATTGTCACTCTCATCACTTCCGAATACCCTCTGTCTGTCTCTCTCTGGGGCATATTCAACATGAAAAAATTGTGCAATGAGAATTTTTAGTTTTTTATTCTCATTGTTTTCTCTCACAATTTTTTCAGTATTCAAAATGCCGCAGGAGAATATGATCACTTCTGAAAAACTGGTCTTTTTGTAAAGACCGTTTTATGGAAGGTGATAACTATCTCCTTTGCAGCCACATCTCACACTTGTCTGCTGTGGAAGTGAGCACCCACTCGCTCCCCCACTTGCACCTCATTGATGTATCTGTGCCCCCTCCCACCCACCCCCCTGGCCGGAAAAATGTATCCACACCGTGGATTCCACAGACATATTGCACCGAGGCCCGCCACTATGAAGGGGCCCATTGCCGGCGGCAGCATTATAATGAGTTAACCTGACTTATTAAATGTTGTTTGGTGCTGCGACATGAGCAGCAACAAAGGTGATGGTGGGATGGAAGAGGGAACACCAGCAGGGAACATGAGGCTGCGGTATCTTCAGAGCTCAATCATTACCCTTCACAGCTGCAGCAGTTCCACTTCACTCTAGCTCTTAGCCGTGCACTATGCATGTGCACTGCATGCTGGGGAGGAGGGAAGAAGCAGGAAGGAGGAGGGACGGGATGCAGGGAGCTGCGCTGCCTTGGGTGTGCAATGTGCAGAGGCTGGCATGAGTGATGACTGAGGAAACTTACAACTGAAGCCAGCCACAAAAAAAGTTAAGTATGTTGGATATATTATAACTATATAGATATATTCAATGCTGCCCCAAATATATATATATATATATATATATATACTGATCCATCTAGACCCAGCACTCCAGCCAATAGATGATGTATGTGCATCAATAAGGCAGCACTCAGCAGACTTTTCAATAACTGGCAAGATGTCCTTTAATCTTGGATTACATAGTATATGACTTCAATGTATTCGGACTGACGTGACCTGCTAAGATGATGTGGACTTTTATCTGAATCATGTGACTGGACCTGCAAGTCCTGAGAGTGCAGCAGCATTTTGACTATTGGTATTTATGTAATGTAATGTAATTGGTATTTATGTAAGGTAATTTAACACTGACTCCCCCCCTACCCCTGCAGCCTAACCTCAACCCTTCCTTTCCCGCAGCCTAACACCCGCTCCCAGCAGCCTAACCCTAACACCCCTCCCCCCGCAACCTAACCCTAACCCTCCCATTCACGCAATGCCAGTATTCCTATCTCCAATCTCACTTCTATGTTACATGTAACACAAGTACTATAATACATGCATTCTTTTCTCTTACGTACTAGAGGATACTGGGGTCCACATTAGTACCATGGGGGTATAGATGGGTCTTCTAAAAGCCTTGGGCACTTTAAGAAATCAATAGTGGGCACTGACTCCTCCCTCTATGCCCCTCCTACCAGACTCAGTTTAGAAAATGTGCCTAGAGGATCCGGTCACGCTTGGAAAGCTCCTGAAGAGTTTTTTGCATTTATTTTCTATTCTATTATTTTCAGGCAGGTCTGGTTGTCACCAGACTGCCTGCTTCGTGGGACTTCGGGGGGGGGGGGGGCGGGGGGCCCAACCTCCCTAGGGTTAATGGTCCAGTTTCCTGTACAGGACACTGAGCTCCTGAGGGTCCTATTCGCAAGCCCCACCACAGCGAGCGTACAGACCCGCAGCAGCATGCCGCAACCCCTAATAGAGCCAGAAGACTGAAGAGTGGTGAGCAGGTCGCCGGCATCCCGGTTAGCGGGTCACCAGTGGTAATGGCGGCATCAGAGTAGGAGTGCAGCGTTGCATGCCCGCTGCGCTCAAGGCTTCAGGGGCACTGTGTGATGACCGCTGTGAGGTGCGGCTGGAGCCAGTGTTATTACCACTACTGGCACATATTACAAGAATTTTAACCCACTGTAACCCTTATTCTGTCACCTCAGCCAGTATAAAAAGCGGGAAGGCTGCGCGCCATTAAGGGGGCAGGGCCTTCACTATGAGCGGATCCAGCAGCTCACCAGTGGCATTTTCCCTTCTGCAGCTTACAACAGGCAGCCTGACAGGAAAGCGCAGCTCCTCCACACGGACTTCGGAGCACCTCAGCGGTACCAGGGGGTCATAGCAAAGGGGAAGGGGGAGCAATAATCTGGTGTACTGAGCCCTATTAAGGGTATTCAGTTTGCGACCCAGCTAAGTCTATACTTTAGCTATAGGGGCGCTGTGTGGCTGGCTCCAATACTTTATGGGCTCTGTGTGGGTTAACTGTGCTTTTAACCTATTCCTCTGTGTGTGTGTGTGTGTGTGTGTGTGTGTGTGTGTTCTTTTACATTATTATGTCAAAGGAATGTGTATCATGCACAGCAGAGTGCTTTTCTCAATCGGGGGGATCATTACAGTGTACTCAGGATAATACACATTCTCAGGCTAATGGATCTGAACCTGTATGGTTAGATTTGTTAACCACTTGCCTGGCATGGTCGCATCAGATGCGACCATGCCTGCAAGTGCTCTATCTGACCTGGTCGCACAGGATGCAACCAGTCAGATAGAGAGCGTTAGCAGCGGCAGGGAAGATAAACTTGCCTCTGCTGCTGCTGTCAGAGGGACCGGAAGGTCCCTCTGCCTCCATGCACTCTCCCCGACTGATTGCCATGCTGCCGATCACTGCTGATCGGTCAGCACGGCAGAATCCCCCCCTCCAGCGGCTGCAGACAATGGCAGCCGCTGGGGAGTGTAAATTAACCCTCCCAAGCCACCCCAGACCCCCCTGTGTACCTAGAGGCAGTCCCCACATTCAAAATGAAAGCTACAATGGTCGCGATGTTCCCGATGTTCCGATGGTCGCTATGTTCCCGATCAATGTTTCGATGTTTGAAAACTATATATTAAAATATATATATATATATAATCTGGGATAGGGTTAAATTCATGTTCTTCACCTAATTCACTCATAAAAAAAACCCTGTCAATTTCGGAGTGGTTTTTGGCAAAATAAATTGTCCGTTAAGTGGTTGAAGTGGATGATTTCAAATATTTCAGACAAATTGTCTGGTGGTGAGGGGGGGGGGGGGGTGTTACAGCTTTAGCACAGGGAATACAGGCCCTTATTGAAGCTATTAGAGAGGTCTTTTACATTCCTGACAAGGTGTCAGAGGATGAGGAGGAATCCTTTTTTAATGTGAAAAAGAAATCCTCTGCTACTTTTCCTGCTTCTAAGGAATTAAATTCCCTCTTTGAAGCAACTTGGGTTAATCCTGATGGGAAGTTTCAGATTCCAGAATGGTTAATTACATCCTTTCCGTTTCCTCAGGATGACAGAAAAAAATGGGAAAACTCACCAATAGTGGACGCTTCGGTTTCCAGGCTGTCACGTAAGATAGTTTTACCTGTTCCTGGGGCAGCTTCGTTGAAGATTACTGCAGACCACAAGATTGAGACTACTCTCAAGTCTCTGTACATAGCGGCGGGGGTGGCCCAAAGGCCCACTATAGCTTGTGCATGGATCACTAGGGCTATTGCAAAATGGTCTGGTAATCTAATAGACGGTTTAGATTCCTTGTCAAGGGGGAGATTATTTTACTCCTACAGCATATGCAGGATTCTGCTAACTTTATGGTGGAGGCCATAAAGGAGATTGGCTTGCTCAACGCACACATCACTGCAATGGCAGAGTCAGCAAACAGGGGCTTGTGGCTACGCCAGTGGACTGCGGTTGCGGATTCCAGGAAAGTCATGGAAAGCCTACCTTTCACAGGTGAAGCCCTTTTTGGAGATGAACTGGATATGTGGATTTTCAAGGCTATGGCGGGTAAGTCTACATATCTTCCTTCTGCAGCACCCCTGCTAAAAAATCCTATTCTGCACCTACTTTTCAGTCCTTTCGGACAGCAAAATTTAAAGGTAAGGCCAAGGGTTCTTCTACTAGCTTGAAAAAGCTGCAAGCTGAATGCAGCGAAACGTGTCAGGTGCTGCTACCACAACATCAGGAACACAGGAGTAGATAACCGGACCATCCCCTGGACATTACCATCGTATCCTACTAGAGAGGACCTAGCAATTGCACTCAAATAGAAAAATATCCACACCGTAACGCATGAGGAGCTCATTCCATCAGGATCACTGGAGCCAACTTCCCTCTAACGGTGAATAGCTGCCACAATTGGACTCTCATCTGTTTATGGGACATTGCTGATCACACCAGTACCTGAAACAGGGTTTACAATAGGATCACACTAGTACCTGAAACGGGTTACAATAGGAACGGACTACTCCTGCCTACCTATATCTTGTTCCAGATGTTCATGAAGGGTAATATCATCCCTATTAAGTGTTTGAATTTCAAATATTATAATCACATGTGACATGTATGTGTTTTTATGGTTTGTTTTTTTTTAAACATCTTTTTATTGAAGCACAAGCATCAATTACAGATATTACATATAATAGGTACAGTATTACACTTGTAACATTTTGATATAAGTATATTAATCTCAGAGACAATGTTGTTACTGTTACAAGCTGATCAGAGGTATGGTAAGAAAAAAGCTGAACAATGAAAAACAAAATCTACTTAAGAAATATATCAGATACCCAATTTATTGGCATCGCCTGATGCTCAGCTTCACCACTACTATTTCTACATTTTCCAAACCAAACAAACTGGGAAGCAGCTGCTGGTCTGCAGTCTACTTCCCTGAAAAACATAAAGGAATTCAACCTAAACTTTGTGTTAAATACAGCCAGCCAATTGCTAAGGCCTATGAATCAAACAGGAAGGGGGTCAGTACGGCGGTGTACAAGAACCATGGAGCAAAGGCGGTGGAGCTTAAAAGAGCCCGCCAGGCCCTTTCAAGCAGGCTATATTTTGCTGCAATGCACCCAATAATGGAAAGACATAGAGTGCGTTTGGTGGTTTAAAGTGGATGTATATTTAAGATATATTAAACAGGCAACCGAACCAGGTTACATTATTGCATTTTATGACAAAAGGGTTTCAGTGTCAGAGCAATATAGTGAGACGTACGTTAGGTTGACTAGGAGAAAACCTGATCGGTCTCATAATATCAGATGTTAATGCATACTGTGTTAGGAGTACCATTACGAAAACACAGTGTAACTGTGAGATTGTATAAAATAGGCGAGTTAAACTGGCAAGGCTGCACAGGTTGAAAAACAAAACAAAACATGAAGTTAGAAAATAGGGGAGAAGGTGTAGATGTGTGTGTGTGTGTGTGTGTGTGTGTGTGTGTGTGTGTGTGTGTGTGTGTGTGTGTGTGTGTGTGTGTGGGGGAGATACTAAACCAGCCTACGTGAACTGTATTAGCTCGGAATTAAACAGGAATGGAAGGGACAGGGACGGGGAGGGTGAACTAATAGAAGACTAGCCGCACTGATCTAGACAAGTTCAAATGATTAGTTTGAGGGAAATATATTATTGATCATAAATCAGTATATGTGACTCACAAAACCTAGTGGATGCTCAAATGACTATAACAAAGATAGTTTGTACATGAAAGAATAACATCGTAATCAAGACACTAATGTTTTGCAGAGAAGTACGAGCAAAAGTGTCAATTGCTTAACAGTGTCCAGAGGTAATCATATCCAGAAAAACATATGTATTTATAGAAAAGTAGCATAGTGTTCATGTTACAGAACCCACAAGGCCCTGGTATAGTGATAAGACATATAATGTAACACGGAACTGAGGCAGGAATATAGAAAACTGATGCAGGTAAACAATGAGGTAAGTATGAAAAAATACAGTGTGAACCGTGTCACTAACAATCCTAAATGGCTGGTGCAATCCAAATAAAGTAACTGCTGAAGACGATTGAGAGTCACAACTTAGGTATCAAGTATCATGGTCTATATCATATAAATGTGTCTGACTTTGGTAAGACAAAAGAGCAGAGAAAAATTAAGTGATTAATCATGTAACTGCCCCTGAGAGATCCTGAAGGAGAGGTAGAACATACACAATGGGGAAGGGGGGGGGGATAAGTTGCCTGGAAAGCAATGGCTGTATTCCATAAACTGGGGAACCCAACCTAAAACTGCAGGGGACAAAATAATACTTGCAGATGGCAATTAATGATCTCGGCGTGAGATCAATATCACGGGTTGAGGTGTTTGTAACATGCATTGGGAAAACCTCCAGCTCACTAGGTAAACCCTGTGCTGCAAAAAAGAGAATAGCAGGGCTAATCTGCAATACAGAAGCAGCAAAGTGGCTGGAAGATGTCGTTGTGAAATTATCACTAGCCTCTCCAAGGGGAGGCATGGGCACGATGGCAACAGACAAAGAACTGGAACCAGACAGGGCTGAATCAGTATTCTCAAATTTGTTCTGTAGTTGGGTTAGTGCAGCTGGATAAGGGTCTTGGGTGTGTACATAAACAGGATCTGTGTCAAAAAGGGACAGCAGGCGGTCAAACCTGTCATCCAAGTATGGTATGAAAATCTTCGATAACTCTGCTGCCAGACGAGTGGCCATATCTGTGGCAATGGGTATTAAATCAAGAGCTTCCACAGGTGGAGAGGTAGGGAAAATAGGGGGCAAGGGGAAACACTATTCTGATGGGTAGGTCTCGTGGGTAGTCATAATAGGCTCCCAACATATAAACAAGGGATGCAAATCCAATCACATAAAACTTAAAGCCACTAGATGGTGTTGTTGTGCTAACTGTGAGTGTCAGCAGAACACATTCAACTAAATGCTAGATATAGAACTTAGGGCCACTAGGTGGTAGTGCTAACAGCCCACAACCAGCCCAGCCGATTATTAAGCATGCAGGTTGGGGTCACTGAACAGCATCCCTTAGCTCGCTATGAGCAACCACACCTTACACAGTTATGACACCCATACACCTAAGACTCCTGTACTGAAGAAACGTGAATTCCAGCCAGTAAGAGCGGCAACAGTAGCGTATGTCTGTGACACAAAGCACAGTAAAAGCTTAAAGTCTCCTGCAATAAAACTAAATTATTGTATTGTGTCCACACGTGTATGTCAGGTGGAGAGCAGCAGAACAGTGGCCAACAGTATTTGAGTGCAGGCTAGGGAGGATACCGTCCGATGACAGAGCCTCCCAACAAATAGGAAAAGACAGTCTCCAAAAGTGTATAAGTCCCCTTAACAATGGTGGATTCAGTTGCTACCTGTACGGGGAAGGAGAGAAAGGAAGGGACAAAGGAAAGGAAAGGATCACACAAGAGGTAGGAAGGGAATGGATATTAGTGGGGGGATGACAAATACCGGGTTAGAGTGGAGAGATCTGTGATGCCTCTTAGGACGTGGTTCTCATCCAGAAGAAGGCTAGATGGGTGCCAATCAGTGGGGTCCGAACAACCCTTGCTTGTCTCTGCAGCCACCGTCGACCCGGGTCCTCTGTTGCAGGATCCCAGCAATGAAGCCAACACCTGCCCGATACGCCGTCCACCTCAGTCAGGATTGACGATGTCTCATCAGGGCTCCCCCCTCCGCGCTTCAGACCGGGTGGCACGGCAGTGGTCCGCTCCGGGAAGCCTCCCAGGAGCTCTTAGTGAGGAGGTCCCGCCAGCCGTTGTATCAGTCCTGGGGCAGCGAGATCAATCCCTCTGTGCCTTATTGCTGGTGGTACGGCAGGTCTGGGCCGAAGAGAGCAGCTCCTCCGTGTCCCGGCCGCTTCTTTGCAGGAGAGGCGGGATTTCCTCAAGCCGCAGTGGATCCGCACGGAAGTGCACCCACAACGAGCAGCTTCACAGTCACGATAGCGATGGGGAGCGCGGTGTCATCGGGCACAGGCTGGGACATTGCTTCTTCTGTCCCGCGAGCCCTCCTCTCCGCCTCTCTCACCGGGCTTTCACCAGATTCAGGTAAAGGTGCTAGGGGGGCCAGCGGGGATAACACTGCTGCCGCCAAATAATGACAGCTCGTCCGAGGCAGGGAGCCGACAAACAGACTCACAGTGAGTGCTCCCAGCGTCTCAGGCCGCCATGAGGGCCATCAGTGTTGGTGGCTGGACTCCGGTGGAATATAAGCGCTCCCTAACAAAAGTAACCTCAACGTGTTCCACTCAGTTTGATCTCTGCAGGTGGTCGATTATATTGTCGAATTACGCAGGATTTAAGCAGGATGGGCACTGATTATGTAGATCTTTGTAGGGAGCTCAGTTAAAATGCGGCCATGCTGGATGCCCCGCCCACCGGAAGTCTCGTTTTTATGTTTTATTAAATTGTCTTATTAGAAAAATGTTTAATATTTTACATTGTATATTTCCAAATATCATCACAGCGCAGCCTCCCTTTGTTGTTGTTGTACAAGGGTTCTTCTACTGCCTTCAAAGGCAACACAGGTGAGCCCAGAAAGTTTGCAAATACAGTCTCGCAGGATCAGACCTCCGGTTCTGCTACTGCAAAGCCTTCAGCATGACGGTGGACCGCACTGCCTGGTCAACAGGCAGGTGGAAGCCTGGTTACGATATTTCAGTCACGTATGGACCACATAATGCCTGGATCCATTGGTAAAAGATCTTATCATCCAGGGCTACAAACTGGAGTTTTAGGAACTCCCACCTCACAGATTCTTCAAATCCGGCTTACCAGCATCACCGGAAGCAAGTATGACTTTACAAGCAGCAATTCAAAATCTGGTACAGACTCAGGTCATTGTTCCAGTTCCTCTTCAACTACAAAACAAGAGTTTCTATTCCAACCTGTTTGTGGTACCGAAACCGGACGGTTCGGTGAGGCCTATTTTAATCCTCAAGTCACTGAACCCATATTTACGGGTTTTCAAATTCAAGATGGAGTCACTGAAAGCAGTGATGTCATGTCTGGAGGAGGGAGAATTCCTGGTGTCTCTGGATATCAAGGATGCGCACCTTCATATTTCGATCTGGCCACCTCATCAGGCTTATCTAAGGTTTGCGTTGCAGGACCGTCACTACCAGTTCCAGGCCTTGCCCTTTGGGCTCTCCACGGCACCGAGGGTGTTTACCAAAGTAATGGCAGAGATGATGTTTCTCCTCCACAAGCAGGGAGTGAACATAATACTGTACCCAGATGATCTACTGATAAAAGAGAGGTTGTTGCACAGCATTTACCTCTCCACACGACTACTCCAGGATCACGGGTAGATTTTAAATCTGCCAAAATCTCACCTGGAACCAACACGGAGGCTTACGCTCCTGGGGATGATACTGAATACGGAGGTACAGAAGGTATTCCTTCCTCTGGAAAAGGCATTCAATCAATGGTAAGGGAGGTCCTAAAGCAGCCCTGCATATCGGTACATCTGTGCATTCATCTCCTGGGAAAGATGGTAGCCTCTTACGAGGCACTGCAGTATGGAAGTTTTCACCCAAGGTCCTTCCAGCTGGATCTGCTGGACAAATGGTCCAGATCGCATCTACACATGCACCAGAGGATACATCTGTCGCCAAAATCCAGGATTTCTCTGCTGTGGTGGCTGCAGACTTCTCACCTGACGGAGGGCCGACGGTTCGGGATTCAAAATTGGGTTCTGCTAACCACAGATGCAAGCCTCAGAGGGTAGGGAACAGTCACCCAAGGGGAACACTTCCAAGTAAAGTGGTCAAGTTGGGAAACCATTCTTCCAATCAACGTTCTCGAACTAAGGGTCATATACAATGCCCTTCTGCAGGCATCTCATCTTCTTCACAATCGAGACATCCAGGTTCAGTCGGACAATGTGATGGTGGTGACGTACATAAACCGACAGGGCAGAACGAAGAGCAGAGCAGCATGACAGAGGCGACAAGGATCCTCCTCTGGGCAGAGAGACACGCAGTGGTACTGTCCGCGATCTTCATTCCAGTCGTGGACAACTGGGAAGCAGACTTCCTCAGCAGACACAACCTCCACCCAGGAGAGTGGGACCTTCACCCAGAGGTGTTTGGGTGCTTGACTCATCGGTGGGGGACTGCTCAGATCGAAATGATGGCCTCTTATCTCAACAAGAAGCTCTAGTGGTATTGCTCCAGGTCAAGAGACCCACAGGCAGTGGCGGTGGACGCTCTGGTAACTCCATGGTCTATCAGATGGTGTATGTCTTTCCCCCACTTTCACTGATCCCAAGAATTCTCAAAAGAATAAAAAGGGGAAGGGGTCAAGCAATTTTCATTGCTCCAGATGGGTCAAGAAGGGCAAGGTACGCAGATCTACTGGAAATGCTTCTGGAGGACCCGTGGCCTCTATCTCTTTGGGAGGATCTTCTGCAACAGGGGCCATTTGTCTATCATGACTTACTGTGGCTGCGTTTGACAGCATGGAAGCTGAGCGTCTAATTCTAGCCCGGAAATGGATTCTGGACAGGGTAATTCCTACCTTGATCCAAGCTAGAAAAGGGATAACGTCTAAACATTACCACCGGATTTGGAGAAAATACGTCTCTTGGTGTGAAAACAGGAAATTTCCTGCGGTGCAATTTTAGTTCAGTCGTTTTCTGCTTTTCTGCAGTCTGGTGTGGATGTGGGCCTACGCCTAGGATCCGTAAAAGTCCACATTTCGGCCTTATCCATTTTCTTCCAGAAACAGTTGGCTTCCCTTCCGGAGGATCAGACGTTCTTGAAAAGGGTTCTGCACATCCAATCGCCCTTTGTGCCTCCCACTGCACCTTAGGATCTTAACGTGGTGTTGCAGTTTCTGCAATCAGATTGGTTTGAGCCTTTAAAGGAGGTAGATGTAAAGTTTCTTACATGGAAGACCGTCACACTGTTGGCTTTGGCGAGGCGTGTTTCGGAATTGGGGGCCTTGTTTCACAAGAGCCCCTATTTGATTTTTCATGGAGATAGAGCTGAAATCAGAACTCGTCAACAGTTTCTTCCAAAGGTGGTGTCTGCATTTCATATCAACCAGCCTATTGTGGTTCCGGTACTTAGTGACACCTCTTCTACTTCAAAGTTCCTGGACGTTGTGAGGGCTTTGAAGAGCTATGATAAATGGACAGCTCGTCACAGGAAATCTCACTTGCTGTTTGTGCTTTATGATCCCAAGAAGACTGGGTGTCCTGCTTCAAAGCAGTCTTTTGCTCATTGGATCACGTTTACTATCCAGCATGCTTACTCTACAGCAGGTTTGGTGGTGCCTAAATATATTCATGCCCACTCTACTCGGTTGATGGGTTCTTCCTGGGTGTCTGCCCGGGGTGTCTCGGCCTTACAGCTCTGCCAAGCAACCACTTAGTCTGGTTTGAACACGTTTGCTAAGTTCTACAAGTTTGATACTTTGGCCTCTGAGGACCTTCACTTTGATCAATCAGTACTGCAGGAACCTCAGCACTCTCCCACCTGGTTTGAGAGCTTTGGTACATCCCATGGTATTAATGTGGACCCCAGTATCCTCTAGGACCTAAGAGAAAAAAGGTTTTTAATTACTTTAATCCTTTTCATGTAGTAAATCCTTTTCAAGTAGTCCATAGAAGACACTGGGCACCCGCCCAGTGCTTCGTATTTCCTGCATGGTTACTTGGTTAAGTATTGTTGTTGGTTCAGCTGTTGCTGTTCCTGTTCATGTTGGGTTAACATGATTTTCTTCTTGTTTGTGTGTGCTTGTTCAAATCTCACCACTATCCTTTCTGAATCCTTCTCTCAAGATATATCAGTCTCCTCGGGCACAGTTTCTAGACTGAGTCTGGTAGGAGGGGCATAGAGGGAGGAGCCAGTGCACACTATTGATATCTTACAGTGCTCATGGCTACTAGTGGACCCGTCTATACCCCATGTGGACCCCAGTATCCTCTACGGACTATGAGAAAAGGTTTTACCTGTAGGTAATTAAAATACGATTTTTTTTATTCTGAATTTTTATATTAAATAAATATCTAATTTTTTTATAATCTGACTATTTGCTTTAACCACAAGCAATGAGGGTCAGAAGCCACAATACACACTGCTCCCTTTCCCTCAGCCTATCCCTAAACCTTCCTCCGCAGCCTAAGCCTCTATCGATAAGAGCTGTCCTTTGCGATGGCAGCACTTCCGAGTTTCGGCATGTGCAGAGGGATACGGCGGCCATGGGGCATGCTAGGAGGGACTGGATCCCTCTACAGCACTAATATGGTAAGAAGCCTATAGGCTTCAATAGGGTGATGACAGCAAAAGCTGGCATTACCCTCCGTGACGGAGACCTGGCGCTAAGGGCTTAGTACATTTGAAAATGCTGTAAAAACTACGAAAATGGGTGTTTTACCGCATTTTTATTTTAGTACATCCCACCTAGGTTTTCAGTATTATTCATGTACAATGCAGAATACTCCTATCCTGATTTGATTGCTGACTATTTTGCACTGATTCCTTGTATGCAGTGAGGTCACGCACCCGTCCCATTTAGAAAAGTCTCTAATTTGGCATAGGGAAGGGGGGGGGGAGGCAATGCAAATTGTTGCACCTATGCCCACCACTCACTAGTTCCACCACTGCTTCTGATGTTGATACAATTGCAAATAAATTATCATACCGTATGCAAGGGATATTCAACTTTGCCCATTGCCCAAACCTACATAACTTTATGTAGAAATTACCAAATTATAAGCATCAGTGTAAACCCAGCATAGAAAATGCAAAACCTATACTTTTTAGATAGGAAAAGTGGTTTATACTAAATTATGCTACCCTATCTGGTTGTAAATGACCCTGTATGAACACATACAGTACTTACCAGGAATAGAGCTGAAAAAAAGGTTTTCTTCATATTCAGTCATAATTAAATACACATAATACCACATGAACAGTATCTATGTGGGAGATGCAGACATTTACACCAGTTGCTTCACCCTCATTACCGGGTGGCATTCGATCTTCCGGCTGTCGGGACCCCGGCGCCGGGATTCCGACCACCAGGATAGCGACAACTATTTTCCCTGTTGGGGTGTCCACGACACACCTGGAGGGAGAATAAATAGCATGGCATGCGTAGCGCTCCACTGTGACCGCAGCGCAGCGAGCTCGCAAGGGCTCTTTTGCGCTTGCCCCGCTTCTGGTATTTCTGTGGTCGGGATCCCGGTGCCAGAATCCGAGCGCCGGTGAATCGTAGTACACTCCTCATTACCATGGTAAAAGTGCATGCAGTAAATTGGTACTAATGGGTTGTACAAAAGCATTCTCAGTTTATTACAACACATTCAGTTACAAATCACTCATAGTTGTCTTCAGAAGAGTTTATATAGCATTGTCAAGGCTAAAACCCAGCTCTATTTGTTATGACTCTGACTGTGGGCACATTGAAACACTGGATGTGGCGATTCTTTCCAAGTAGCATTGCATTTCTGTCATTTTTCTCACCTTTTTGCATCACAGTTAATGAAAATTATTTTAAAGTAAATTTGTAAAGATTATTTGTGTAATCTTTATATGTATATCTGTTTTCTGTAACAGTAGGAAGTAAGGCCCATATTTATCAAGACTTGTAGAGTGATGAATTGCACGGTGATAAATAACCAGCCAACCAGCTCCTAACTGTCATTTTTCAAACACAGCCTGTAACATGGCTGTTAGGAGCTGATTGGCTAGTACTTTGATAAATCTGGGACGATACATGAGCTAGCTTCATTTTACTGGAAGTTTCAGTTTGAGGGAAGATTAATATTTAAAAAAATTAATGAGCAGCGGTAGCTGTTCCAAATTCATGGCGCAGGCAGATATGTTTGATCTATGGCCCTCATTCCAAGTTGATCGCTCTCTAGCTACTTTTAGCAGCTGCGCAAATGCAAAGTCGCCACCCACGGGGGAGTGTATTTTCGCTTTGCAGGAGTGCGAACGCCTGTGCAGCTGAGCTGCTGCAAACACATTTTGTGCAGAACAAGACCAGCCCTGTAGTTACTTATTCTGTGCGATGATTGCTGCGACGAATGACACGGTAATGATGTCAGATACCCGCCCAGCAAACACCCGGCCACGCCTGCATTTTTCCAAACACTCCCAGAAAATGGTCAGTTGACACCCAGAAACTCCCACTTCATGTTAATCTCCTTGCATTCGCCAGTGGGACTGAAAGCGTCGCTAGAACCTGTGCAAAACCACAATGGTCTTTGTAGCCATACACCACGCGTGCACATTGTGGTGCATACGTATGTGCAGTTTTGCCATTTTTTTAAATGATCGCTACGCAGTGAACAATGGCAGCTAGCGATCAACTCGGAATGACCCCCTATATGTTAAATATAACAGTGGATGAATAAAATAGAATAAAAAAAATCCTGCAGCAAATGAAAAAAAGCCAGGTGAGGGCTTTGGATACAAAAAGAGCATAAAACCATTATGATTTCACAGAACCAGCGCAGTGATCATAATTGTTTTAAGTTTAATATTCATTCAAAAAAGGGGATGTAAAGTGAAGTTGCACATACAACCAATCAGAATCTAGTTATCATTTATAAAATGAAATAAATAGGTACTATGGGCAACTTCTCCACTTTATCTTTCTTGAAGGTTTTATACATTGACCTCAAAAACTGAAATGTCTGTTAGTATAAAAACAAAAATAATAAACACGTCAAGCTCAGCGTTTTTTTATTTTTATTTATTTTTTAGTTTTATTTGGGGTGTTTTTTCATTGCACAAAGAAATCTTAAGTACAACTTTCTATATTTATCATAGCTATAACTCTTTAATATATCATGCTTTAATATGCTGCAGTAAGTAGGGTCAACCCAGTGGTTCTCAAACTCATTCCCATACTGTCCAGGTTTTAAGTTTATCCATGCTTGCGCACAGATGACTGTGTCACACAAATTGACTGAGGTACTAATTAATCCATCTGTGCTCATGCTTGGATGCCCTTAAAACCTGGACTGTTAGGGTGCCTTGAGTACCAAGTTTGGGAATCACTGAGACAACCTAACACCTTCTGCAAGATGAACCAGGGATTCCTTTGCGCACAATAGCTGTGAAGGGGTGTAGTATGGTATGCCGGTGGCCGGGCTCCCGGCGACCAGCATACCGGTGCCAGAAGCCCGACCGCCAGCATACCGACAGCGTGGCGAGCGCAAATGAGCTGCGGGCACGGTGGCGCGCTACGCGCGCAACACTATTTTATTCTCCCTCCAGGGGGGTCGTGGACCCCCACGAGGGAGAAAAAGTGTTGGTATTCCGGCTGTCGGGATTCCGGCGCCGGTATACTGAGTGCCAGGATCCCGACAGTCGGCATACTGAAGACCACCCCTGTGATGGTTACAGGACTCCTTATATCCAGTATTCTTGAACAGAGCCTACATAGTTATATGTTAGAAGATTGGGTAGCAATAATATAATAAACTATCTATGAGCTGCAGCAAGAAAGATCTGAACACCGAATCCTGGCTTCATGCATCATGCACGGTAGTGGCTGGGTTGATTATGAAGTACAAAGAGGGCCTGCTCTAAAGTGGACACCCCTCGTAAGAATTAACAAAATATACCATTGTCATATAGAGGAAAATGTTTTACTGTATTTGGTATTTATGATTTTAATTATGAGCAACCCCACACATCCAAAATAGAAAAAAAAACTTTGTATTTTATAGGATTAAAATAACAACATAAAGAGGTAATTTGTTTACATGTTATTTTAGACATATGCAGAACTCATTAAAATAAGTAACTTGTGTTGTGGAGATAATGTAGAACTATTGTAGTTTGCTCTTCATAGTAAGTAAAGGTGCAAAACCTAATTCTGAGGGAGAGAGAGAGAGAGAGAGAGAGAGAGAGAGGAAGGGTAATTTACCATGCAAGGAAAAGGGGCTGTTTGAATAGCAGCTCATCTGGTGTCAGCTTGGGTGCAGCTCATAGGGTCAACAGTAATAATGCCGACCAATATTGGTACTTTAGAAATATATGATAGTAGTAATAATATAGACAGTGCATTGCATAAAAATGACAGCTAGTATGCTACAGGACATTTATGTGCAGCATAGTGTACAGTGATTAGCATTGCTGGCTGACAGAGCTGGTGCCACAGATTGGAATCAGATCACAGATCTATTTGTGTGAGTTTGTACTGTACGTTCTTCCCATGTTTGCATAGGATTCCCTTGGAGGCTCCAATCACACAGAGCCTAAAAAAGTACTAGTAGGATAATTGGGTGATGGGAAAATGAACCTTAATGTGTGCTTGTTTTGTATGGAATGTAGGCTGTAAGAGACTTGTCATTAATTAAATTTTATCCATAAAAGAGATTCATCTATATATATATATAAATGCTAAAGCCTCACTCACTCACTCACTCACTCATTCTCTTACTTACCGATATGTTAGGAAGCTGAAATATAACATACAGTAGGTATTGTTCAGGTAGGAAATAGGAAACAATGTAATTATAATGTTAATAAATAGTGATGAGCGGGTTCGGTTCCTCGGAAACCGAACCCCCCCGAACTTCACCCATTTTACACGGGTCCTAGGCATACTCGGATTCTCCCGTATGGCTCGGTTAATACGAGCGCGCCCGAACGTCATCATCCCGCTGTCGGATTCTCGCGAGATTCGGATTCTATATAAGCAGCCGCGCGTTGCCGCCATTTTCACTCGTGCATTGGAAATGTTAGGGAGAGGACGTGGCTGGCGTCCTCTCCGTTTATTAATGTTGATGCAAATATTTGTGCTTATTGCTTAATTGTGGGGACTGGGGAGCAGCTGTATTATATAGGAGGAGTACAGTGCAGAGTTTTGCTGACAGTGACCACCAGTATACGTTGTCTGCCTGAAAAACACTCCATATCTGTGCTCAGTGTGCTGCATATATCTGTGCTCACACTGCTTTATTGTGGGGACTGGGGACCACCAGTATATTATATAGGAGGAGTACAGTGCAGAGTTTTGCTGACAGTGACTACCAGTATACGTTGTCTGCCTGAAAAACACTCCATATCTGTGCTCAGTGTGCTGCATATATCTGTGCTCACACTGCTTTATTGTGGGGACTGGGGACCAGCAGTATTATATAGGAGGAGTACAGTGCAGAGTTTTGCTGACAGTGACCACCAGTAAACGTTGTCTGCCTGAAAAACACTCCATATCTGTGCTCAGTGTGCTGCATATATCTGTGCTCACACTGCTTAATTGTGGGGACTGGGGAGCAGCTGTATTATATAGGAGGAGTACAGTGCAGAGTTTTGCTGACAGTGACCACCAGTATACGTTGTCTGCCTGAGAAACACTCCATATCTGTGCTCAGTGTGCTGCATATATCTGTGCTCACACTGCTTTATTGTGTGGACTGGGGACCACCAATATATTATATAGGAGGAGTACAGTGCAGAGTTTTGCTGACCAGTGACTACCAGTATACGTTGTCTGCCTGAAAAACACTCCATATCTGTGCTCAGTGTGCTGCATATATCTGTGCTCACACTGCTTTATTGTGGGGACTGGGGACCACCAGTATATTATATAGGAGGAGTACAGTGCAGAGTTTTGCTGACCAGTGACCACCAGTATACGTTGTCTGCCTGAAAAACACTCCATATCTGTGCTCAGTGTGCTGCATATATCTGTGCTCACACTGCTTTATTGTGGGAACTGGGGACCAGCAGTATTATATAGGAGGAGTACAGTGCATAGTTTTGCTGACAGTGACCACCAGTATATATAGCAGTACGGTACGGAAGGCCACTGCTCTACCTACCTCTGTGTCGTCAAGTATACTATCCATCTAGATTCTATACCTGTGGTGCATTTTAGTTTTGCAGTTTGCTGACAGTGACCACCAGTATATATAGCAGTATGGTACGGACGGCCACTGCTCTATCTATCTCTGTGTCGTCAAGTATACTATCCATCTAGATTCTATACCTGTGGTGCATTTTAGTTTTGCAGTTTGCTGACAGTGACCACCAGTATATATAGCAGTACGGTACGGAAGGCCACTGTTCCACCTACCTCTGTGTCGTCAAGTATACTATCCATCTAGATTCTATACCTGTGGTGCATTTTAGTTTTGCAGTTTGCTGACAGTGACCACCAGTATATATAGCAGTACGGAACGGAAGGCCACTGCTCTACCTTCCTCTGTGTCGTCAAGTATATTATCCATCCATACCTGTGGTGCATTTCAGTTGTGCGCAGTATATATAGTAGTAGGCCATTGCTATTGATACTGGCATATAATTCCACACATTACAAAATGGAGAACAAAAATGTGGAGGTTAAAATAGGGAAAGATCAAGATCCACTTCCACCTCGTGCTGAAGCTGTTGCCACTAGTCATGGCCGAGACGATGAAATGCTATCAACGTCGTCTGCCAAGGCCGATGCCCAATGTCATAGTAAAGAGCATGTAAAATCCAAAAAACAAAAGTTCAGTAAAATGACCCAAAAATCAAAATTGAAAGCCTCTGATGAGAAGCGTAAACTTGCCAATATGCCATTTACAGCACGGAGTGGCAAGGAACGGCTGAGGCCCTGGCTTATGTTCATGGCTAGTGGTTCAGATTCACATGAGGATGGAAGCACTCATCCTCTAGCTAGAAAACTGCAGTGCCACTCCTAGATGGGGCAGGTGTTTGTGTAGGCCACTTGTGTCGCTTAGCTTAGTCACACAGCGACCTTGGTGCGCCTTCTTTTTTTCTTTGCATCATGTGCTGTTTGGGGACAATTTTTTTGAAGTGCCATCCTGCCTGACACTGCAGTGCCACTCCTAGATGGGCCAGGTGTTTGTGTCGGCCACTTGTGTCGCTTAGCTTAGTCACACAGCGAGCTTGGTGCGCCTCTTTTTTTCTTTGCATCATGTGCTGTTTGGGGACTATTTTTTGAAGTGCCATCCTGTCTGACACTGCAGTGCCACTCCTAGATGGGCCAGGTGTTTGTGTCGGCCACTTGTGTCGCTTAGCTTAGTCACACAGCTACCTCATTGCGCCTCTTTTTTTCTTTGCATCATGTGCTGTTTGGGGACTATTTTTTTGAAGTGCCATCCTATCTGACACTGCAGTGTCCTTCCTAGATGGGCCAGGTGTTTGTGTCGGCCACTTGTGTCGCTTAGCTTAGTCACACAGCTACCTCATTGCGCCTCTTTTTTCTTTGCATCATGTGCTGTTTGGGGACTATTTTTTTTGAAGTGCCATCCTGTCTGACACCGCAGTGCCACTACTAGATGGGCCAGGTGTATGTGTCGGCCACTTGTGTCGCTTAGCTTAGTCACACAGCGAGCTTGGTGCGCCTCTTTTTTTCTTTGCATCATGTGCTGCTTGGGGACTATTTTTTGAAGTGCCATCCTGTCTGACACTGCAGTGCCACTCCTAGATGGGCCAGGTGTTTGTGTCGGCCACTTGTGTCGCTTAGCTTAGTCACACAGCTGCCTCATTGCGCCTCTTTTTTTCTTTGCATCATGTGCTGTTT